>NC_083761.1:7766337-8041337 GCF_963514075.1 Conger conger
AACATGCAAACTCCACACAGAGAGGCCCCGGCCGACGGGGATCTGAACCCTGGACCTCCTTGCTGTGAGGCGTGCTCTTAAAATTGCTCAATAAATATTTTACCAAATTGAAATTTAGAGGCTGTCAACTAAACATAGTTTGATGTCCAGATGATTTCTGGCTTCTTTAATTTTCATAATCACAGTTGGGAGAAAACAACATTATAATTCCTTTTCATCTTCTTCTGTGGTGTTCTCAGCTGTCCGGTTCGTTTGATGTTTCTTCAATGACATCACAGTGTTGCCCAGGACCTCCGGTGGCAGACTGACAGGGGGCGAGGCCTCAGCCCATATGGCCGCGCAGTTTAGCAGTGTTTCAGGACCGGGTCCAAGGCCCTCCCCACTAGTTCTGTGGACCCACACCAGCTGAGGGCGTGACTGGAGCGTTTTCAGTGCTCCGGGGCTGGACTGGACTGGACTGGACCTGCACAAATGCTTCACTTGATAGACCTTAAACTTTACTTCAGTTTGATACACCTGCAGTTTTAGGTTTTCTCAACTGAACACAAATGAACACAAGATTTTCATTTTAGAAAGACTATAAAATATAGATGCAACAAACTGAAGTAAACTGGTTTACCAATTAAACTTTTTTTTTTCAGTGTACAGGTGGACTAGTGATGTCACACAGACAGGGTATAACATGATATAGAATTTCCCCTTTATTTTAGACTTCTGTAATGTGCGTGGTCCACGCTGGGAGTTGAACCCGTAACCCCCCGACTGCACAGCTCAGCAAAGTCATTTTAATTCACTGAGCTCTGGACATGAACTGAAATTAAATTAACTAACTGGAAAAATCCTCATTGAAAATCACTGGATTTTTTATTTTATTTGAAATGGCACTGAGCCAACCCAGCCCACTTCCCCGAAAAAGAGACAGAAATATCTCCATGTGTTTAAGGCCAAGGCAATCTGCACAGGAGAGGTATACTGGACTCATACGGACTCCCTTGAACACTACTACTCAACACAGCTACTCTACAATGTATCACAAAGCAGAATTACTGAGTTAGCCCAGATATATGCTCTGAGTAAAACCCGGAACCCTCCCATTATTCAATAAAGTACTCTTTGTAGACTGCTCTGGATAAGACAGTCGGCTAAATGTTTAAATCGAATATAATGTGGGTTTCGCTAACGCTTTATTTTACAGCCCGTTAATTAGTATTTACTGGGTAGGTACACAGTTACTTTTATTATTATTAGGTAACTACTTGGATTTCAGTGGTAAGTACATACTATGAAACAAAGTCAGTAAGTACCATAAGTAAGTATGTTTTCCAACCCATTTCATTACATTACATTACATCAATGGCATTTGGCAGATGCTCTTATCCAGAGCGACGTACAGTTGATTAGACTAAGCAGGAGACAATCCTCCCCTGGAGCAATGCAGGGTTAAGGGCCTCGCTCAAGGCGGATCTTATTGTGGCTTCATGTGTGTTTTCATAGTGCATGAAATCAAAGAAATTAAATAATATCTGGTAGTTACACAGTAAAGACTTGGTAATTATCTGGGTGTAAAATGAAGTGTGGCCTGAGTTTTTTTCCCCTGGTGTATCGGTGAGACCTCAGGGTATAGGAGCTTGTATCTGCAGTAGCTGCCTAACTGAGAAACGGAGGCCTGTAATTGGACCAAATGGCATTTGTCAATGTTAAACACGGCGCCTTTATCCTCAATTACTGCTCATGACAGCCGCCTTAATAGGAACAAGCAACGGGGTAATTACGATGACAAATACTGTTAAAGTCAGCCAGTGTCCACGGTCATTAATTCAGACACTAAACTCATTTTTATAGCGTGTGATGATGTCACACCTGAGCTGTGGAACTGCTTGGAAAGTTTCCATAATTGAATATACTGTACAGCAAACTATAGAGAGAAGTGAAGTTGTTATTAATTTAAGTGCACATGTACATACATAGAAACTGAGCGGGTCAAATTGTATTTGAACCCGCTGACATAAGGCTGTCATAACACTGTCATACGCATGACATAACAGCTGTCACAAGATGGCATAACAGGTGATGTCAGATTATGTCATGCGTATGACAGTGTTATGACAGCCTTATGTCAGTGGGTTCAAGTACAATTGTACGTCATGTTACGTTTACTGCTGAATGTATGACATATATATCATTTGAGATAAACTGACATCACCTGTTATGCTATCTGGTGACAGACATATGTGACATTATGTCTGCCTTATGTCGAAGGGTTCAAATACAGTGTGACCAAAAAGTTTAATTATCAATGAAACCTACTCATGTTATCCTTAGAGCTGAGGACAAAAAGAAGAACAAGCTAATAGTCACGGTACAACAGTTCTTGAATGAACTTTGAACATTTCTTGACTTTAAAATGACAGGTAACTTACATTTTCATTTGCTACTTCTATGAAATAATCCTACACCACCGTGTTTTGGAATATAATTCACAAAGCAGTCAAATGAAACTGCTATGGTTCTACTGCGGAACAGTAATCATAAAATTGCATTTGTTTCACAGGAGTTACTTTAACGACCTTTGGGAACAGACAGCCCCATTTAAGCTAAACTACACTTTGCTCAAAATCCACATTAAAATTCAATATTCTGGTCTTTACTGTTCCTTGGGGTTTCACAGCTGAGTAATCTCCATCTCCCTCCATTCTCTGATGTCGGGGAGGTTGGTCCCCCATCTCTAATATGGTGAACGACAGTGGTTTTTTTTTCCCTTTTTATCTCCACATGAGCCTTCATAGCTTGAACCCCGAGTCAAAACAATTACTTTCAAGGTGATGTTGGTATGTGTCGACATTTTGCTAAAACCAACGGTGAGTCTTGGTTATTTACTTATTACAATGTTATTCTGTATCTAAGCCCCACTATGCAATGTAGGTACACACTTCAGAGTAAATAAAAAATAAAATAAATAATGAATACTTTACTGTTTCTGGATTTTTGACGAAGTTACCAATGAAGTTATGCAGTAACCTATTCTTCCACTAACATGTTATTACCATATTATTACTAATTATTGCTGATTTAGTCTTAATGGCATGTATCTAAAAAAATAAATAAAAAAAAAATAAAAAAAAAATTATTTCTTGCGTTGTCATATAAGTGTAGTATAAAGTATCTTCATTATGTTAATCTAGCAATGAAAATGTTTGGAACGGTAACTTTAGTTTTTCTATGCTTGAATATGGAGAGAGATAAGAACTGGGTGATTGTACATCTGTCCATCCATCCATCCATCCATCCATTATCTAACATGCTTAATCCTGGTCAGGGTTGTGGGGGATGGCAGAACCTATCCCAGCATGCATTGGGCGAGAGGCAGGAATACCCCCTGGACAGATCGGCAATCTAACACAGAGCACACACACCATTCACTCCCACAATAACGCCTAAGGGCAATTTAGAGTGCCCAATTAGCCTAACCTGGTGTCTGAGGACTGTGGGTGGAAGGAAACAATGTTAACACAAACGTGTGCCTTTGGACTCACCGAGAGGTAAAAGAAAAACAGATACAGCGCATTCTCCCATTGATTTCCCTGCCAAGCCCAAAGGAGATCTCTGTGGTCTCAGCTATCGGTTGTCAGGACTAGTTAGGAAAAGGGATATCTTGTTTTTGTGGGGAGTATTTAGTCAAAGGCAGGCAGTTAGCTGCGGACACATGCAGAACCAATGCATACACCCAGCGAGCACTTTATTCGGTATTTATCAGACTTATTTATTAGACTTATTAAGCCTTCTGCTGCTGTAGCCTATCCACTTGGAGGTTTGACGCGTTGTGTTTTCAGAGATGCTCTTCCACTGTTGTAATTTGTGGTTATTTGCGTTACTGTCACCTTCCTGTCAGCTTTGACCAGTCTGGCCCTTCTCCACTGACATCTATCAATAACAACACGTTTCTTCCATTGCAATGCTGCCACACAATGGCTGATAATCGCATGAATATGTAGGTGTACTGGTTTCCCTAATAAAGTGCTCAGTCAGTGTATGTTTCTGTTAGGTCTGTGCAGTGCCATAATGTTGCAGTCCAACATTCACATCTGGCCAATCAGATGCAGAAATCAGAACTAAAGGCCAATCACGCTGCAGCTGATGCCTCATCTGGCCTGGGATCTGTTGCTGTGCTTCCTGGTGTTGGCAGCTGAAGACACTTCTACCAGCTGGTCATTTTCGATTGCTTTTTGATTTGGAGTGTGTAATTTCTGCTCCTTAAACTTAAATGAAGAAGACAGATTTGCTGAGATCTGTTCCCACAAAAGAAATGATTTAGATAGCCATCAGGTGCCTTGCGATTGAATTGTAATGCGTTTAACTAGCTGCGGTTTTGTGTTTTGTGCGTGTGTGTGTGTGTGTGTGTGTGTGTGTGTGTTTGTGTTCACAATCTGTGCAATCATACAATGGCAAACCTGCTGTGTCTTTCTACTTGGGAAGCACTTTCAGTTTCCCTATGGAGTTTGACAGGAGTTTGAGTGTCAACAAATATCACAAGATTTCAGGGACATACAGTAATTACTATAATTATCAAGTTTATAGCAATTACCTGTTACCTAGCTGTGCACACACACCGACTGCTGTATTTACCAGCCTTCCAACCACACTTGCTGTCACTGTGTGCTAATATTTGCAGCAATAACACTGATATTACATTAGAATGATGTCACTCCAGAATTTGGACTCCACATTCTTATTGGAAGTTCTGTCTGCATTCCATTGATGATGAAATATACCAATTTTGTCTTCTGGCGAGTTGTGTTGAAGTACAATGAAGTTTGAGGGGTGGTTTGAAAGCACCAGGGTATCAAAGAGCCTCCTGTATTTCAGGGAAGGGAGGATGGAAGAATAAGCAAAGGAACAGGACCTGAGGTGGTGGAGGTGGCGGTTTGTGATTGTGAACCAGGAGAGGGGGGGGGGGGGGGGGTTAAATCTTCGGACCTTGGGAGGCGGACATTGCCCACCTTATCATGCACCCCCAGGACACACCCCCACCCCCATGGATGCAAGAAACAAAGTCGACAATCTGCTTGGTCTGCATTATGTGTAGTTATAATTTACAATGGAATACGACTTAAGTAGTCGTAAAAATCCTGTGACAAGATTAGGTCACTTTATTCAAATTATTTAAGGTAATCATTTCCCAGCAAAAATCCATCTGAGGAAATTGAATTTCTTTACTGCGTTTGAATAGCTGCATTTGAACAGCAAACGACTTTAGCGTGTTTAAATAAGGAGAGCAAAAAAAAGCTGGTCTGCTTACTTTGCAGAACTCAAGCATTGGAAAATAATCCCATTTTCCTTAGTATTTTTTCGATGCACTGATACACGATTCATCCCTGTCCTTGACTTGGCCCTACAGCGTACCGCCACGCACCCAAATATTGCTCAGATGAAATGAAAAATCAATGGCAGAAGCATATCTGCAGCCTGAGGTCCTCCTTCAAGGTCACCCTCTGGCGGATTCCATTTCGTTCTCAGAAGCCAAATGGAAAGGAAGCCCTCCCTCCCCTCTCTCTCTCTCTCTCTCTCTCTCTCTCTCTATCTCTCTCTCGTTCCATTTTTAACAACCGCAGAAAAGGGGAAGAAAAGCACGCGAATGGCTCTTTTTCCGACGGCGATACGCACGCTGGATTCCTGCTGGATTCGCGTGAAAATCGCGGCGTTCTTCGGCCACGGAGAGCGGCGGGGGCCGCGGGGTTCAGTCCGCTGCAGACGCGGGCGGGGACCGCGGGGGCCGTCTGTTCCAGTCACGCCGGGGGAAATCTTCCGGAGGGCCGCGCGCGCAAGACGGGCCGCCAGATGAGAGATTAGATTTGCCGCCGCGTTGCTATTTAAAGCCATGGAGGGGGAGTGTAATTGATTGTCTCGCTGCCAGGGTCTAAAAATAAAAATGGCCGCTTCGACACCGGACGAAAAGGCACGGCCGGCCTTCCCCGGGATCCAAATGGCATTCTCACTCTGCGAGCTGATGAATTTTTAAAAGAGAATGCATTGAATTATGTGAAAGACACACGCACATACACACACACACACACGCACACACACACAGGGAGCCCTTTTTCTCTGGCATCGGGGATATCCTGGGGCTTTTAAATACCGGTGTCATCTCTACATTCACGTGCGTAGGTTTCACACACATTGCAGGATTGATTAGTCAGACTGTTTACACTGGATCCACAGAGCAGTTGTTCAGGGTATACGGCAGCAACACTGCCAGCCCACAACGGCTGAGACGGAGCAGTGCTTGGCTGTTTTACTCTGCGTGTGCTTTCTCACACACACACACACCATGCTGTAATATCCTGCAACACCAGCTTGACCAACTTAAAAATGGAGCTGGATAAGCTGGATACAAGCTGGTCTAGCTGGGTATCAGCTGATCAACCAGCTAGCGCTGGTAGCTTGTCTGAGCTGTTTCAAAACAGAGCTGGTGAAACCATGTCAAGCTGAATGGATCAGCTGGGTGCTCCTTTGAACTGGTCAGCCAGCTTACCAGCTGTTTCAAAATCTAACTTGAGCTGTTTCTTTCTGCAGAGCACACACACACACTCACACACACAGACGACAGTAAACACTTTAATCCACTATCTAGGAATGACGGAGCCTTGGCAAACTGTCGAGCAGTCACACACAGAAACCCACAACGGCCATTTTGTGAACTGTTGCTCCAGGCTGCCGCAGAACGGAGAGGGCAGTCACATCTGCAGAGATAACAGTGGATACACAAACATCCATTAGCGAATAACAACCCTAACATTCCTAGCAACTTCAGCATGCCTGTCTACCTGCACTCTGCTAGCCCTGGGACCAAGGGCAGATCGCAACACGTTTGGGGCGGAAGGGCCATCTCGGCAACACTGACTGTGGGTCAACAGTGTTTCGCCATCGAAGCTGGCTCTACGCCCTACAGGCAAATCTGATAAAGTCCGTTCCCCCATACCCACCCTTATATCACTACCTCAGGTGACACTTTCTTAATGGATGGGCAGTGAGTTCAAAGTGCATCACTGCCCAACAGTTCTGTGAGGACGTACGTAAATGGACTAGCGTTTAGCCGATGCTTTCATCCTTGCGCATCTTACATTCTTCACCTACAATCTTTGTTTTTGTACATCTGGCTGTTTTACTGAAGTACTTCAGGTTAAGTGTCTTGCTCCAGGGTGCAGTGTCAGAGCCCCATCTGGAAATATCAAACCTACAATCTCACAGTTACGAGCCCTGCCCCCAAACCCTAATGATACGCTGTCAACAGCAGGGAGAGCTAGAAAGGACAACAATGAAACACAGAAAGAGACAAATTAATAGCTGTATTAAAACCCATGAAGGAGAGGACTTTTAACACCACCATGTTAGATATTACTGATCGCTACTACTAATGTTGAATATTTTGCGTGTGCATAGCCTACTATTGCAATACTTTTGCTCTCATTGGCAATCAATATTTTATGAATGCTCTGATAGGTGCTCTTTGAATATTGCTTTTTGGATTTCATGCCTGGAGTTAAATATTCCTTAACACAGAGACCTTTTCTGAAAAGGACCTTTATAAGCTCTAATTTAAAGCAGGTGTCTTATGGACGCTGAATTCTCCCCATTTCTAGGCGAGCTGCTAATTATTGCTTCTGTTTAACGGTCACCGAAGGCCAGGACAGAGAAGCGTTACTCTACAGAGCTGCCTCTTTCTGTAGCCCGCCGAACATTCGCTAATTGCTGCCTCTCACTCCCCGAGACTCGCTGTGTAATTTATGGAGCCCGGGACAGCCCAGCCTGCCAGAACGGGGCCTGTCTCTGTCTCTGTCTCTGTCTCTGTCTGTATCTGTATCTCTGTCTGTTTCTGTCCCTGTTTCTGCCTCTGCCTCTGCCTCTGTCTGTCTCTGTCTGTTTCTGTCCCTGTCCCTGTCTTTGTCTGTCTCTGTCTCTGTCTCTGTATCTGTATCTGTATCTGTATCTCTGTCTGTCTCTGTCTCTGTCCCTGTCTCTGTCTCTCTGTCTCTGTCTCTGTCTCTGTCCCTGTCTTTGTCTGTGTCTGTATCTGTCTCTGTCTGTCTCTGTCTCTGTCTCTGTCTCTGTCTGTATCTGTATCTGTATCTCTGTCTGTTTCTGTCCCTGTTTCTGCCTCTGCCTCTGTCTGTCTCTGTCTCTGTCTGTCTCTGTCCCTGTCCCTGTCTTTGTCTGTCTCTGTCTCTGTCTCTGTCTCTGTCTCTGTCTGTCTCTGTCTGTCTCTGTCTCTGTTCCTGTCTCTGTCTGTCTCTGTCCCTGTCCCTGTCTTTGTCTGTATCTGTCTCTGTCTGTCTCTGTCTCTGTCTCTGTCTCTGTCTCTGCCTCTGTCTGTCTCTGTCTCTCTGTCTCTGTCCCTGTCCCTGTCCCTGTCTCTGTCTCTGTCCCTGTCTTTGTCTATGTCTATATCTGTCTCTGTCTGTGTCCCTGTCTCTGTCCCTCTCTCTCTCTCTCTCTCTCTCTCTCTCTCTCTCTCTCTCTCTCTCTCTCTCTCTCTCTCTCTCTCTCTCTCTCTCTCCCATGAAGCCACAAACACATTCTGCTCTACTCTCAACTGACACACCTGAGAGAGGGAGAGTGAGGAGAGGGTAGGAGAGAGTGTGTGTGTGAGAGAGCGAGAGAGAGAGAGAGAGAGAGAGAGAGAGAGAGAGAGAGAGGATGGTGGGTAAGAGAGGGAGAGAGAGAGGGGAAGAGAGATAGCAAGAGAGAGAGAGAGAGGGAGAGCAAAGGATAGAGGGAGAGTGAGGGGAGGGTGGGTGAGAGAGGGAGAGAGAGGGATAGAGAGATAGAGATAGTGAGACAGAAAGAGAGAGGGAGGGAGAGCAAAGGATAGAGAGAGATAGGAAAGGATGGGTGAGAGGGAGTGAAGAGGGAGAGAGAGATCATTATATTACATTATTAGTATATTGTATGTTGTTTATTGTGTACTACTGTAATAATAATTAACTATTGTATGTGCTTTGGCAACAATGGTTGATTTCTATTCATGCCAATAAAGCCATTTGAATTTTAGAGAGAAGAGAGAGGAGAGGGTGGGAGAGAGACAGGGAGAGGGAGAGAGAGAGGGAGAGGGAGAGAGGGAGAGAGAGAGGGAGAGAGGGAGAGAGAGATGTGATGTGATGTTCTTTTAAGGCTAATTCAAGTTTGAGTGTCAGGTTTATTATGGTTTTCTGAAATGTTCATTTTAAATTCAAATCCATGCTTTTTAAAAGAAATGAATTCACTGCCAATCCACATTTACTTGGGTGGATGCTTTTTTCATGCTGCTAAGTGTGTGTTAGATGAGTCTTGTTTGTTAGCGAGGATAATAATTGCATTTTGACAGGAGTACTCAGGTTGTAATTATTTCTTGATTTTTCTCAAATTAACTAAGTGATTAGAGATTCCAATTTGCATATCTATGAGAGGCAGATTTGAAAATAGTTAGTACAGATGAACAGGAAAAAAAACTCTCAATATTGGTTCTTTCGCTGGACTTTCGTCTGACATTTCATTGGTCAGTGGTTCTTATTGATTATTTAAGCGCTCATTTATCTGTCTTAATCCTCACTCTCGATAACTGCCTTTTGGTGTGAGAATTACCTTTAAAAACAAATAGGGGAAGAAGCCTGTCAATCTCTTGTTGCCATGGTTCTTGGAACTATGCCGAGCAAAGACAAACAAACAAACAGATACACTGCCCCCGAGAGGAGGAACTGATGGCTGTAACAGGTGATGTCATCGTTCCCCAATGGAGAAGCAGATGTGGCGTTTCCATGGCGCTGAGCGTTGGTGCCTGTGGGAGTTGTAGTTCCCCTAGATCTCACGGCATCATTGACTATGCTGAAATATTCTGCATTAGGAGCCTTGCAGTCAGGCCATTCATTTACCAGTCTTCATTGATTTTTTTTTCTCCCTCTAATGCATAAAAATAGCCTCTGGACAGAGGCTGCCGCTCTAATGTTACAGCATTAAGAAAATGTTCCTTTTATGGGATCTTATCGGCTGTAGCCATTGGGTCGCCTGATAATAATTTTGTTTATAACAGCAACTGTTGGGTTATTGCAAGCATATATCCTCCCACTAATTTGTGAAACGCTGTCTTGTGGAAGGCACTGGAGGGGGGATGGGGGGGTTGTTGTAATGAGGATTTTAATGGTTTACTTGGTGTGGCTCCCTCCCTCCCCCAAGCTAAAATGTTGAAATTTATACTGTAAAACTTCATTAGATGAAGGCCACTGTTTGGGTCAAGGAAAGTTCAGCGATAAGATTCTTGAAGGCTCACATTTCTTATGTCTGATTAACTGCACTGCGGGGCTGAAATAATTTCAGACATTCCTGACACTCACGCACGCACACCGAGTCTCATATTAATCTCCGGGCCACATCAGCGAGTTCTTACATCCCACTGGTTTAACCTCTGACCTTTATAAGGTCAGCATTGGCCAATCAGGTGGGGGCTCTCAGCGCAACCGTCGGTTGGTACCTTATTAAAAGCTGCAAGAAAGGAGATGGTACTGAAGTGTGTTTAATGACTTAAACAAATGTCAGCGTACAAACAAATTACTAAATCAATTACATTAGCCAGGAGGAGGGGGAGTGGGTTGGGGGGTGGTGGGGTTCATCATTAAGGAAGCAAAAAACTGTTTTTGTGCTATTGTTCACTGTAGCAGAATTTTGAAAAACCATCTTGCTCAATGGAGGTCAGCTGTCGGGTCAAAGGTCAAAGGTCGAAGGTCACATGTGACAGTCATGGAAACTTCTAGAGCTCATCACCCAGGCTGCAAAAAATCTTCAAACTTCTTGAAATTACCACCACGGTCAATGACCTCACGGCTCAGAGCTATCCGATAGGCCACAAAATTCAGGTTTAAGAAATTTTAATATATTTTTTTAAAGACATTATAAAGGTGCAGTATTCACAGGGTATGAGTGAATAGGTTTTCTGTCGCTGATGGTCTTGCACCAGTTCCCTCATCTATAACTGCCAACAAACCCCCAGCCAATCTTTTTAGGGCCACCAAAATCCTTGAGCCAGCTCTGACGGGGGTCGAAGAGGCACGGATTAGACCCAGTGAGGGAGCAGGCCAATTTAGTTTATTGGATTTTTTTTTCGTCCTGGAAATAACAAGCTGAGGATGAGTTAGCAGCCTCGGGAGACGCAGAGGAGCTGCGTGGCGTTCGCTCTCGAGTGGAACAAAGCGAGGATCCTCACGCTGAATGTCACCTTGCGAGCGTTCGTGGCACGCCTTCATCTTCCGTCAGGATCACGGAACGGGCAGCCTTTGAAGCCCCCCTACCCCTCCCCTGTCCCGCCTCCGTGTTTGACATTTCACAAGCCCTGGTCGCAACCCAAAAGCACGAGCGAGCCATGAATCACCAGCTCATGACTCAGACGTGACTGTGGGTGCTTCCCGTGAAGCTAAGTTCCTGGAGATCCACCGTCCCGTAGGTTCTCATTCCAGCCCAGACTCAATTCAGCGCATCTCTTTCAACAGCTAGAGGTCGCATCGAGCTGCCAATTAGCAGAATCAGGTTCACTTTCAAAAATAAATACTGTAGTGTACGACATGAAAGGTTACAGTAATATTAATCTCTTTTTCTGTGTCTCTCTATTTCTCTCCTTATTCTCATTTTCATTCATTTTCATTTTAGTCATTTGGCAGACGCTTTTAATCCAAAGCGACTTACAAGTGCATAGGTTCTACCATAAGTCAAAGCATCAAATCCAGAAACTAGCAAAATACACATGAAATGTGCTGTTCTAAACATAGTTGTCATCATAAGTGCATTTTCTTTTTTTTCTTTTTTTTTTGGGGGGGGGGGGGGTTTAGACAAGGATAGGGATATCAGAAAGGAGCGGCAGGGGAAATCAGGAGGGAGGACTAAGGTAGAGTTTGAAAAGGTGGGTTTTGAGTCTGCACACACATTCTCCCACTTTCACTCCCTCTCTTGCCCTATCCCCTCTGCTCTACGCCCTAGCCCCTATGCCCCTGCCCCAACGCCCTAGCCCCTACGCCCTGGTCCTATGTGGTCCAGACTTCTGGAGAGCTGTGCACGACAGAGACAAGCGGAGTTCTGCGAGGCGGAGGAGAACGCGGAGTTAGCGGTAAGCGCGCAATGAAAAGAGAGAAAGCCAATCCGCTGAACGAAGAGGCGCCGGATTCTGCTTTTGACCTTAACATCCCCCCGTCACACTTTATAATCTTCCGTACAGCAGGCAGTCTATACTTAACACAACTATTTTATTAGTCAGAAGGAATAGGTTCCTTTGTCGATACAGTGACACTCTATACTTGTTACCTTGGCGGTTTTGTGTAGGTTTTTCTTTTCCGTTTTGTTGGATTCGTCGCTCCTTTTGATTACCCTCAGCGAAGCGCTCTCTCTGACGTCAGCGATGACGCGCTGACCTTCGTGAGTCCGCAGGGTTTGTTGCTTCGCTCGTTGACTCACGTACACTGTCACTGCGTTCGGACAGCACTGCGTATGTTGACGTAACACCTACAGTAAATATGGCAGCTTATACAAACAGAAAGGTCTTTTAGAATATTAAATATAATGCATGTGTGCAGCGTATAAGTGTCGTATCCGCACATCTTCACCTGCCGACTTCGTGTATCAACCAAAGTGAGTAATGTAAATTCTCCTCAAAATGAAGCCCGACAGTTTATAGGAACAGAGCGGTCAACACAACAACAACTCTAGGGTCATTAGGCTGTGATCGACCAATGAAATGAAAGGAAGGCGCCCTGCAAAAAAAGTGTGTCTGATTGAGTGTTTTAGTCTTGTAATGAGGCTTAAATTCCAATTTTTTTTTCTCTCAAGTAGACAATATCAGCTTGTTATAAATTACTTTTTTGCTTGACAGGTCAAACTTGACCTCCTGCTAACACCTATTAAAATGTAGTTTGTGTTTGGAGCAAGACCAGAGGTCCAGAGATGTGTGCATGTGTGGTGGGATTGTGAGTTGCACCTGCTTTTGGGCTGAACAGAACTGGGCAGTGAGGTAGGACAGGTAATGAGAGGGGGGGGGGGGGGGGGTAGAACATGGCAGGACCTGTCATGTCCGTGGGAGGAGTGCCCCTGACCTATTCTGGGGAGAACACAGCCTGGCGAAAATGTCCCTCTTCCTCCTCTGCCTCCCGGCTGGATAACCCCCCCTACACACACACACTCGCACACACACACACACACACACACGCGCACGCACGCACGCACGCACACACGCACGCACGCACACACACACAATATATGTGTAAAAAAGGTTTCACTGCTCAAATAATAAAGTGTATTATTACTACCGACAGTATATCCATTAAAACCAGTGAGCATTTTATAACAGCTACAAAACGGTTCAGATGTGCTGTCATCTATATTTGTGAAATATGAGAAGACACAAAAACACACACACGTACGCACAAGCACACACACAATATTGTCTATCCATCTGCTAGGACAGGCAAGATTGCACTCATCTTGGTGCAGATGGTTTCTATCAACAGGATAAACTTCACGATGCGGTCGGAAGGTGAGAAGAAGATGGATGCAATGTTCACAGCGTCTCATTATACTGCACTTAACAACTTTCTGGTGCAAGATCAGATTGGAATGTTCGTAATTGAACATTCTAACGCTGATGTAAGAGTCACCACTGGCAACTGAACATTCTAAGGCTGATGTAACAGTCACCGCTGGCAACTGAGAGCAGTGGAGTTCTAGAACACTGGCTTAGAACTTTGGAGAAAGAAAATCATTCCAAAAAACTCCTCAAAGGGTTAAAGGTTTATGCTGCTGCAGTGCAGCCCTGCAGTGTTCTGCAGGATCTATACTCTCTCGCAGGTTCTGCTGCACGCAGAGCCGCATGCAGGGGCTGCCTCTCCTCAGTCTGCTCTCGCTCCGAATGCGTCACCGCAGGGCTCCGACGGCATCAGTGTTCTTCGTTAATACATCGGCGGCCTCCGCACAGGTGACTCCGCACGGCTTCCAGGCAGCTTTCAAGCACTTTGTTTTTCACATTTTTAAAAGCGTGCATTTTTCACAGGCGAGGCAAAATAGGCTGATTCATGAACAGGCCACAATGAGACTGCGGCTCTGTGGCTTCGCTGAAGCTAATGACAGTTCCCTCAATGGCTACAGTTCAACAACCGAGGAGGCTCTCACAAAAGATGATGATGATGATGATGATGATGAAGTGCTGGCCTCGGAGAAAGCCTGTGTAAAACCTTACCTGAGTTGATGATGTGCACAGGTCTTTATGATTTTTACGTGTCATGCCAGGTCCTGAGGTGCCTGAGACTGGTGAGGAAGAGTCACCGTTTGATGTTTGATGTGAACACAAGCGGCAACATGAAAGGGAAAGACACAAACGGTTGTGCTTTTTAATTTTTGTAATTATTGTTCCTTTTTACATTACATTTTGTCTTTAATAGGCATTATATGAGTCAGCATTCACTTCAGATGTAAGACATGCATAAGCACGTAGCTTTTTGTTAGTTTTTTTAATGGGCAATTGCAGTTGCTGTCACTTAACTTTTCTAGCTACCTCCAATAGGGAATCGGCTGACTGTCCATAATGATAAAGCCATGTAATGCTCATTGGATTATGGAAAATATAATTGTGTTCTTGCAGTTCTTGGGAATTCCATTTTTGCATATACACTCTAAAAATGACATGTTCCTGGGGGAATTTTTAGGGGTTCCTCAATTTGCCACACCGGCGGAACCCCTCGAGGTGCCTCCAGGAACCCTTTTTTAAGGTTCTCTGAGGAACCTTTTGGAAAGCCTGGAGGGCTTCTATGTTATGGGAATCTATGTTATGTCCCATGGTTATCTCTGACTGGTGGATCTGTGTTTTATATGACATGCTGTCATAGTGACGACCAGAAACTGGATGGCCATTTTGACACTGGAGGTACAAACAGTACCAATCATTGAAATGCAATCGTGAAGAGAAATCTATTTTTGTGAAGAGAAATCAGTGTGAAATGTTGAGATATTCCAGGTTCTGAAATTCCCGTCGTTTTCAGTGTGAGATGTTGAGATATTCCAGGTTCTGAAATTCCCGGCGTTTTCAGTGTGAAATGTTGAGATATTCCAGGTTCTGAAATTCCCGGCGTTTTCAGTGTGAAATGTTGAGATATTCCAGGTTCTGAAATTCCCGGCGATTTCAGTGTGAAATGTTGAGATATTCCAGGTTCTGAAATTCCCGGCGTTTTCAGTGTGAGATGTTGAGGTATTCCAGGTTCTGTAATTCCCGGCGTTTTCAGTGTGAAATGTTGAGATATTCCAGGTTCTCAAATTCCCGGCGTTTTCAGTGTGAAATGTTGAGATATTCCAGGTTCTGAAATTCCCGGCGTTTTCAGTGTGAAATGTTGAGATATTCCAGGTCCTGCAATTCCCGGCGTTTTCGGCGAGGCCTGGGACTCCGGCCGGGGCGAGCGGATAACGAGCTCGTTAAGCACAGCTCACGCTGCGGGGGGAGGGAGCAGCTGTCAAGGGCCGGGCCGGGCGGGGCGGGGGGGGGTGGGGGAGCAAGCTCGCGGCTCTGTGATGAAAGCGCGGTATTCGCCACGCTCCCTGAGCAGAGGAGAGGGGAGGAGCAGGGCCCGGGGGAGAGGGGAGAGGAGAGGGGAAGAGCAGTGCCCGGGGGCGGCTCGGTCACGCTCTACGTTACTGTACCCTGTCCCGTACGCACCTTAGTGACGCTCAGGCTAAACTCACACTCCAGGGGGCGCTCAGTGATTCTCTCTCTCTCACTATCTCTCTCTCTCTGTCTCTCTCCCCTCCTCTCTCTCGCTCACTCTCACTATCTCTCTGCCTCTTTCCCCCTCTCCCCATCTCTCCCTCTCTCTCACTGTCTCTCTCCCCCCTCTCTCTCACTCACTATCTCTCTGCCTCTTTCCCCCTCTCCCCGTCTCTCCCTCTCTCTCACTGTCTCTCTCCCCCCTCTCTCACTCTCACTATGTCTCTGCCTCCTTCCCCCTCTCCCCGTCTCTCCCTCTCTCTCACAGTCTCTCTCCCCCCTCTCTCTCTCATTATCTCTCTGCCTCTTTCCCCCTCTGCCCGTCTCTCCCTCTCTCACTGTCTCTCTCCCCCCTCTCTCTCTCACTATCTCTCTGCCTCTTTCCCCCTCTCCCCGTCTCTCCCTCTCTCTCACTGTCTCTCTCCCCCCTCTCTCTCACTCTCTCTCTCACCCTCTCTCCCCTCCCCTCTCTTTCTCTCTCTTTACCCTCACTCTGGCTAATTTACCCTTTCCTCCTCTGTCTCTGTCACTCTTTCACTCTCTCTATCTTTCACTCAGCCTCTCGCTCACTTGATCTTTCACACATCCTCTCTCACTCTATCTTTCACTTACCCTCTCTCTCATGAGTACCACTACGTCCCCTCTCTTTCTCTCTTTCTCTCTCTCTGCACACGCAGTCTGTCCTCCTCAAGGTCATTC
The DNA here is from genome assembly GCF_963514075.1 of Conger conger. Classification (NCBI taxonomy): domain Eukaryota; kingdom Metazoa; phylum Chordata; class Actinopteri; order Anguilliformes; family Congridae; genus Conger; species Conger conger. The sequence continues at coordinate 7,782,791 of NC_083761.1, forward strand.
TTCTTCTTAAATCGTCCTTAACGTTGACCCTGTGAAAAGAGTTTATTTTATTTGCCCCAGATGTAAACACCAAACACCATGTTGTGTTTATTTGGGAGGCAAAGCTACATTTTGATTAAAAGTGTCTGAGCCAGGGTGGACTGTAAAATAGCCTTACAGAGAAATTAGCAGAGAGATTCTCGACTAAATCATGTAATTGCGTTTCGTGTGTAACGTCGATGATCTATAATGAGCAGATTTGGAGGTTCAGTCAGTCGTTTCAAGAAATGTATTGACACTATTTTAATTAACCTCACGGAATATTCTGGGTGTTTTTAATTAATGTGCTGAATTGACCCTGGCCTTGTTCATCACTAGGCCTTTATGCTTCTGTCGTTTCTTTCGTTCTGAAAGTCTTTTCTGTAGCCCTGCATCATCCCGACTCTGTGCACCTGTTAAATATGCTTTTAAATGTATGAGTTAGCTGTGGGCTGTTTATACCAAACGCACACTGCTACACAGCACGGTGCAACCTCTTTAATTAATGCACTGTAAATGACAAGATTGTCAAGAGCGGAGTCTGAAGGAGAGAGGCTGCTAACAGAAGTTCCCGGGGTCTGTGTGTGTGTGTGTGTGTGAGAAAGAGAGAGAGGGAGAGAGGCAGTGAAACAGAGAGAGAGGAGAGGAAGAAACAGGGGGAGAGGGGGTGTGATGGGTTTAGAAATCCCTTCTAATTAGCTACTGAATAATAGAGCGTGAAGGTGTTTTCCTTCAAACGCCTCCCACTGTCGTACTCTTCATGTGAGCTGTGCTGTGTGCCCCGTACAGGGGAAAAACAGAATCCCCAAATCCCCTTCCACAGCCCTGTCAAAGACACAGCCGGAGAGGAAACACAGCGCTCTCACGCAAAGACACTCTCCCAAAAGAGGCCTGAAAACCTACAACAAACAAACACACAAGACGCGCGTGACATATAAATAGCTGCATTTCTTAAATAATAACAGTCTCGTGGCGTGTAAGAGCACCCCGGCACTGCATGAGAATGGCGAATTCAGGGAATGTGTCTCTTATTATTATTCCATGCTTTCAGCGACAGGAATTCGTGATTTAGACTCTCTGCTTCAAAGAGCCCCCTGCGTGTGCTGGAAGTGAATCCCAGACCGAGTCGGTGTTGAGGAACAAATGAAACTGCCGGAGTGGAATTTGACTTCGGAAACCCGATCCTGCCGGCCGCTGTGGGAACGGCCCCCGTGCGGATTCACCGCTTCCCGATCCTGCCCTCCCCGGAACCGGGAATGCCAGGCGGGGTCCAGGAGTTTCCCGTTTTATTGAGCGCCGAGGATTCGCAGGCGAGACCACCGAGCTCCGACCAATCGGGGTCCCAGCCGGGTCTCTGCCGCACGTTAAATCCGTGAGCGCCGTCGCCGTGGCGACCGCGCCGTCCGCGACGTTTCCCTGACCGATTGACATTCAGGCTGACATTTCCCTCACGCATCACAATTACCTGGGAAACGATTATGGGCCAGGTTTTTTAGGCGATAAACATATCGCAGAGAACCTGAACACACCCCCCCCTCCCCCCTCCCCGCTCCATCGCGACTCAGATTCGATCCGTACGCTCGTTCGGTGCCGGAACGCGAGGCCTGACCTACGCACGACACCGCGGCGCCGTGAATCCGGCTCGCCAATTACACCTCAATTACCCGCGCATCCATCAGCGGGAGACGACGCGCGGAACATTCCGGAAACTTCGGAGGGGCGCTTCCCGAGGAGGAGGGATGGGGGGGGGGGGAGATGGGACTCTCAAAAGGTCACAGACTGCGGGTTTGGGACGGGGAGGGGTCCAGGGTGCTGTTTGGACTCGCTTAAGCAGAGGCCTTGATTTATATCGGGATAGAAGATGAGAAGTGACTGGTGGGTCAGGCCGGGTCAGATACCTTATCCTTTTAGACACCCGGAACATTCCAGCAAATTACTAACACTTCTCTGCACCATCCTCAAAAAAGGCTTTGTCCGGCACTTTGTCAAATAAGGTCGTTTACGCTACTGTCCTGTTCAAATTCCAAAAAACAATATTCATCTATATCTGGAGTCTGTTCCACAAAGCAGGATTACCGAGTTAGCTAACATCTATCTTAGCAACATTCTGAGCATAATTCATCTTCTGTATGATTGCAAGTTGTTAGTAGCATATTAAAATTAGATTTAGAATTATTTGGGAGCATATTTCTGCCTATATGACAATGATGTTAATGTGCTTTTAAAGTTAATCACATTAAATCTAACCCTTTTTCACAGGGTAGCTGAACTATAGAGCTAAGCTTCACAGCACTCGTTCAGCTACTGAGCACAGAAATACACGGGAATAGAAAGGCATAATTCAGGAGTTGTAAAGCTCCTGTCTTGTCTAGGTACGAGCCAGTGCTCATAAATATGTTTTCATACACAGTATATGAACTGTTTAATGTATACAAGTTCTGGTGTCATCATGGAGTTGACATGCCAGGTGCCTAAACATAAGATGTTGCAATAACATATTGTTACAGAAAATTGACGTAGAAATATGTTTTTTTTCATCGCTTGAAGTGGACCATGTAAAAATGTTGGTAATCCTGGAGCACTCTTTTAGCTGTGTATTATAGGTAATTAGAGCTTGCTATCGCTAACTGTCACAGTGATCCAAAGACGCATGATCAAAGCCCATATTGCATGAGTGATGAAAACAATTTCATCAGTCATGTTCCTAAGCATAGATCAAACACTTCTTTTCTGACACAAATGCAGAATTTTTTTTCTTCTGTTTTTCCAGACGCTTCAACGCTAAAATACTTAAGTCAAGAATGAGTTCCTTTTATTTCGTTTTGTTTCAATGAAATCTTCAAATGAATGAAAGCTTGTACTTGAGAAAGGTAACTGGTTAATATCCCCTGTTTACCATTAAAAAATATATATATATATATTGTTTCTGTTGCATTGTTAATATCAAACCCCTTTTAATATCCCAAGGTTGTATACACTAACGCAAAGGACAGAAATAGTAATGAAATGTAATGCGTGTTCCAGCATACAGTGTGCATTAATTATGGCGTTTCAGGCCACGCATACAGAATCCCATCTCTCCAGGTAACCCAGCGTCGGTAGGCATCTGCACACCTCAGCAGAATGCGGGAGCGCCGAATGACTTTCCCGGAGCTGTTGACCTGTGGCCCGCCGGAAAAAAACATGGAAAACGTGAAAAAGCTGGATCTTTCACACTGCGATTCACACACACCGCCTGATTAAGTAACCGTGCAGTAGGGCAGAATCCGCCCCCAGGTCTAAATGTGCTCACTGTGTGTGTGTGTGTGTGTGTGTGTGGGTGTGCGTGGCACTGTGTTTCTCCCTCTCAGTCAGGCAAGCACGCGACCGCGTATGCACGCACATACATTATACTGTACAAAGAGACCTTCCCGAAACACTGTCAGACACACGCGCACAAACAGTCCCGTCCGGCAGATGTTTGTGAATCCTCCATTTTAAAGTGTTTTAGTTCCACTGCAACAAAGTTCACAGGAATCCGAATGGGAATGTCTCCAAAAAAAGACACCTCCAAAAGCTGCACCCACAGGCAGTAGGATGCATGAATTTTGCACGTTGGCATGTTTATGTTTAATAATGAATTAAGACCTTATTTAATTATGCCTTATGCATTGCTTCACGAGATGGATGACTGTTGCCTGCCAGAGGAGGGAATACCTCACTGAACTGAGAACTTCCCAGAATGCATTGGGCTGAACAAGTGATTGTAACACCTCCTTTTATCACTCTATCACACCTGCTTTTTTTAAACATGCAATAACCACCCCCCTTCTTTCTCAGCCAGCGCGTTTATAAAATGGAGGTCAGAATTGAAGGGTTTGCTCCTGTTCTACACACCATGAATAAGGTCAATGGAGAAAAGGAGTGGAGCATCTATTCCACTCGACATAAATGTTCCTGTGCAGCTTTGTCTGTCTGCATTCCGCATATCTAAAAATGTCAAGATGACAGAAGTGATTTTAGGTGAACAGCGGGCTCTGGTTGTCTGCCTGGACCTGCCCACTCCACACACACCGCAAAAGAAGAGTCAGGAGCAGCTCTCTGCTTCTCCCCGTCCCACTCCAAAGGGCCCTGCTTATTTACATACTGCTCATCACAAGTATAGTATTTAACGGTTCAAAACAAAGGCAGACGAAATGCCAAATTTCCATCATATGACTGACACGGTGTTTATGCACTCAAGCCAACCAGACTGAGGCTTTGCATCGTTCTTGAAATTCCACTGAGATGCACGCAAAAACATGAGCGATTGTTTTGTGTAAACTGAGGTATTTAGTGTGTCTGTCATTGGCTAATATGGAGTGTTCGCTTACATCATTGCATCTTGCAGCGAGTAAAACCCGGAACCTCCCAAACCTGGAGCACGGACTGAAGTAAATGAGTTGTTCTGGGTTTTACACTATACAGTTACAGTATCTCACTCAGTAATCCTGATTTGTGAATAAAGCCATGGTGGGTATTTCACTTAGCTGAATTACTGTACCTAGCTGGATAACTGTATAATTGTAAAACCCGGAACATCTCTTTTTACTTCTAGTTTTATGAAGGTCCTGGGTTTTACTTAGTGCACTTAACCAGCCAACTCAGAAATTAGTGCTTACTGAAACACCTCCCTGGTGTCTGACAAGTGAAACAGGGATGCAAGGCACTTATTTTAAAGAATTGTATATTGTGTCCATGTGGATGAAGTGCATGACTAGTGGTGTTGCATGAACTAGTGCATTTGCATATAATTGTTTTAGTATTCAGGGTATTCTAGCTGCCAACCATAGAATGCTACTTGGAACCTTGATTTATTCTTGAGCTATTATTATCAAGGATTCAAGTTGTATCTATGTGATCAAGGACTGGGAACTGTACTCTTCAGTGCACTTGTCCCTGGTTCTGATTTGCACTTTATTGTACGATGCTCTGGATAAGAGCGTCTGCTAAATGACTAATGCAATGTAATGCAATGTAACTAGTGCAGCACACTACTGCTGTGAATGTGTTGGCTGTTGGAAAATGGAATGCATTTTTAATACATGGTATGCTTATTGATTATTCTCAGGAGTGGTTAATAAAGTACTACAACAAAGTAATAAATAATAAATAACATAACTGGGATCATCTTTTATGCAGCCATTCCTAGAAAATGACCAGAGTGTATCTGAAACAAAAACAATAAGTGTTGATACTTAAAAATCCATTACATTCTCAAAAACTTCTCAAATCAATTGTTGCTGTATCTCTGCTCAATGTAGATAAGTATGATATGCACTTATGTTACAGCTTTGACAATAAATGGCAATTTCATTTTGAGAATGTACAGTTCAAATAAAACGGTAACATATTCCAGTGCTGTTTTCCGATTATTACAGTCATTCCTCATTTATTCGAAACAAATGTTGGTATGCACGTAGATGCATTCACACAGATTGAAATACAATACCCTGACTGGGCTAGGCTAATGTGTCTTTCGTTGCATTGGGTATAATGCACTGGCCCTTCCGTTCTGCCATTTTGCATAGCATTCCAAGAAAACCACATAGAATAAATCTGACGCCATTAATATATTCATGCCCAGCAATCTGCAGCTAACAAGTATAATGTAGCAGTACAGATAATTGATCCACAAAAGGGGGAAGCAGCTGCCTTATGTTTGTCATTAGTCCACAGAGAGGATGCTTGGGTGTTCAGTCCGCTGGCCTATCTGAGATAAATATATAGCTAGCATCCTGCACGTCCGTTTCCTGGAACAGTGTTTAAGCGCTCCGGTATACAAATTAAAATGTAATTACGGCGATGTTTCAGGGCCGCGTGAACGCGAGGACTCTGAACACATTAGGCCAGTAAATGTTTGTCCGCGGGGATGCCGACGGCTTTAACGTTCGGGCTCATGGCTACGAAAGCTGCGTTTACCGCATTACTACTTCATCCGCCAGAGCTCCCATCGCGTTCCTCTCCGCTGAGTGCATCGCCTCCGAAGGGCGGCCGGTCACTGGAGAATAAAACATCGGCAGAGGAGACGGTACTCTGGAAGGCAAACAACGCAAACCACTGTTTCAGACTCACTGAGAAATTAACAGCGTCCATGTAACCATTTGTGTATGCACATCAAGGTTAGATTTACACACGGTCGATAGCAGCTAACGCGTGGAGCAGTGATCTTCGAATCTGAGCCTCGAATCCAAAATCCGGCCCTGCAATTAACTGGAAAAATGAGTGCTCCTGATTGGCCAGTCTGCTTTGAGGAACAGGGGTGTCGAGTGTTCTTTATTAACAGCTGGAAGTCTTCATAGTCTGTCACTGAAGGCTGTGCTTTGGTATTTCTAAATTCTTTTTAATCCACAGGAAGCCTATTTCCTATTTCCAATATGTAATTTGTGAAATAAAAAAATTCAAAAAAGACAAGCATTCAAAAAATATATAATTGACACCACAATTAAACATTTCTGACAGAATGAAATGTATGCACCTGTCTATGAATCAACTTCTAAAAGCTGATAATTGTTCAATGTATTGGCTTGGTGAAATATTAAAAGAACATAATGAACATAGACTTTTACATACCACAAGGCTCATCTTGTATATTAAGCCTTTCACGACTTCTTTTGCTGTGGCTTTTAGAACAAAATTCTCAACATATTTTGACCAACACACTCGAAAGCTTCCTTGGTACCGCTAACCTTCAGGGATGCTGTCTCTGCGATTTCCCTGGATAAATCTGCCTTAATCCAGCTCTGGAATTTAAAGAAGGACTCCAAATGTATTCTCCTGTGGGGTAATATCACCTTCCGGCAATTACCGTGTCCCCTACTGCTCTGTATGACAAAACTGTGTCCACTGACACCTGACTTTGGATTCTGACATTTTCTATCGGGCGTGCTAGGATAATAGAACCATTTATACCTTTGGAATTGGTTTTGTGTGTGTGTGTGTGTGTGTGTGTGTGTGAGTGTGTATGTGTGTGTGCGTGCATGCATGCGTGTGTGAGTGTGTGTGCGTGCGTGTTCATGTGTGTGTGTGTTTGTGAGTGTGTGTCTGTGTGTGTACGTGTCTATGTGTGTGCGTGCGTGTGTGCCTGTTTGTGTCTGTGTGTGTGTGAGCCTGCGTGTGCATGTGTGTCTGTGAGTGTGTCTGTGTGTGTTTGTGTGTGTCAGACATTTATTTTGCCTTTCTGTAAGTATTCCAAACAACAGTACAGCAATTTTGAGAGTCACGATTTCTCCGCGTCTGTGGAATGAGTGGGCTGAAAATGTTCTAGTTAGTTTAATGTATCACAGTGTTGTTTTTTTACTTACATTCGGAAAGAAAATACATCTCAATTTGTCCTCCTGACACCCTGCAGAAAAGCAGCATTACATTTTTTTAATGTTGAAGTGTCTCGAATGACAAAAACCCGTTGCAGTGAAAATATTATCATTCTATTTTATTTTTATAGAATGTCTCTTGTAGTGTAACCTAGTACAATATATGGTTCTTGAGATTAAGACAAGAGACTCATGTCCCCTACTGGGGGTAAAAAAAACAAAATAATTGCCAGGTTTAACGAGGTTATATTTGCAGGATGCTGCCAGTTTAGTCTGTTGTGTTGATGCTTTCTATGCTTGATATTTCCATGCTTTTATGAGAACAGCATTCACAAATGCCCATGTTAATATGTGTAGCTTGATATATTATAGCATTGTCCCTTGCTGAATCCATGGTAGCATAACACATCACATGCTATAAGTATTTATAAAGGCTTGTATACTGCTTATGAAGGCATTATGCACTGTTTACGAAGGCGTTATAAAGCGCTTATAAAGGTCCATTCATAGAAAGTGGATTTTTTTCTTTCAGTTTTGAATCAGCCAATAATGCCTTTCGAATGTTGTTCTATAGGAAACAATAACAAACACGCATGTGAGTGTTTCAGAGAAATCAAACATTGTGTTCATTCAGACTGGCCACAGGAGTCAAGCCCAGCTCTGATTGAATTAGCTGATGTTCACCTATCACATTCCATTCACATAACAGTGCAGTCTGTGTAAACGGACCTACCCCACCCATCTGGCTGCTTCCGAAAACCCCCTACCCTCACCCTGCCCCACCCCTCATGGGTTCATAAGACTGTCCTCCGTATGGCTGGATCTGTTCTGTACCCCCCGGGGTTGGGGGATTGGGCTAGGTTGGGTTATGGGTGTTTTGCTGCTACCCTCCCTGTCTTATCCAAACACACTTGTGTGAATGTCGGATGGCTTCCGCAACAGTCCCACACCGCCAGACACAATCGCACGGCCTTTTAAGACCGATAATAAAGAGGGAAATGTATTCGGTGCAGCTGCACGTCTCTTCCCTTCATTGATATGTGGCAGAATAGCAACAGCGACCACAGCAGGGTACTGTTGGGTTTTTTTTTTTTGTAACACGAGAAAAGGCTGGGAAACTCCGTGCAGCGAAGACACGTCACACCGCGCGGCTATTTTTAATCTCCGGCTTCTAAGCTTCCGGTGGGAACAGGAGCAATTTGCCGTACCTGACAGATGCGTCAGATACCGGGGAACAAGCGAGAGACAAGCGGGTTTGTCCACACAACAGAGAGATCGATAAAAGGTGTGTGTGTGGGGGGGGGGGGGGGGAGCGGTGTTTGTGAAGGGACGGACGTGACAAGCTTTCTTTTCAAACAAACCGAAGGAAGCCGTGCCGAATGAGATTACCTTCTGAAATCCCCCCCCTTCCGTCACATAAGACCAGCACCCCAGATTAGATCTGCGCTAGTCTAAGAGGAGGAGGTGATACCTTTTAAGCCCTTAAAATTTGATGGAGGTGAAAAGATCACATTTTTCTGTGTGATGTTGGTTTAGCAGCTGTCGCAGGTTAATGCCCCGGTGAAATGTATTCACAGAGAGGACAAAATCAATCGGTGTATGAACACACCTCGCAGATCTCCTCTATGTATCCAGGATGTTTGCGAAGACTGCCCTCGATTATTTTCCTCCAGTCGGTGAGTCAGAAGAGAGGCTACACGTACACCTTCGCCGGGTCTCCTTTCATTTCCGAGCTGTGCTGAAAAAGATAATGAACTGAGGAACACATGTCCTGCACGTAAATTAGATGTTCATTGCTTGTTTTGGCCTATTCTAATGATGTGCCGCCAAGGTTTCCCACTGAGAGTACAATTGCTTTTCCTTCCGAAATGCGCTAACCCCCCTCAACCAACCTGTCTTAGGTCTGATAGGTCCCCGTATTAAGTTATATTTTAACTGTATTTTTTGTCCTTTGTGACATCCATCAATGTGTCCATTGAGAGGGCTAGTATGCACACACACACAGATGCACACACACACATACACACACGTGCACGCATACTCTGAGCCCAGAATACATCTGACTAACAGATTACCTGACCCGTGCCATGGCTAATGCAAGCACATGATCTGAACATTGGCATAATTAAATGAAAACAAACACGGCCATGATTTAATTTTGCGATGCACATTTTTAAATGCCACATTATTCTTGGAAAGTATTATAATTCTTTCTTTAATTTTGAGAGTCGTTTTGAATTAAGGATTTAATGACATCTAATTGGCATCTAATTCTGTTTCAGCTCCGCATCACTGAAATGCAGAAAGGCAGCTTCTGGCATGCCATGGTTACGCTATGAGCAGCCTGTAGCCTGAGGTACATGACTGGAACCTGGAAGGTTGGTACCTCAATCCCTGTTGTAGCCACAATAAGATCCGCACAGCTGTTGGTCCTTGAGCAAGGCCCTTAACCCCACATTGCTCCAGGGGGGATTTTCCCCTGCCTAGTCTAATCAACTGTAAGTCCCTTTGAATAAGACTGTCAGCTAAATAACAAATTATTTTTACTGATCACATGGAACAGGGATCTGCAGATGAATCTCAATGGAGAGGAAGACCAGCTCCATACTCAACATTGTGTGACCAGCTCAAGCTATGTTTTGAAACAGCTGGTCATAGCTGGATTTTACACCAGGGTGTATCTTCTACAATGGTACTTACCTCATAAATTCATAATAATTTTTGGGAAATCCCTAAATTACCCGACACTTATCTAAGTGAAATTGCGCAGGAGGGTGAAGGATTAACAGCAGTAATCTGGCTCCTTTCCGGCGAAGTGACAGATCGCGAACGTGTTGTGGGAACCGCAAGAAAACCTGAGCAAGCTTGTGCGCGAGTGCTAACATATTCTCACACCAAACCCTGCCTGTGACAAGGACCGCTCCCAGCACCGCCTGGGAAAACAGTGTGTGAAACAGACACTCACTCAAACACATCTTAAGGACACTTGGATTTATAGCTATGGCACATTAGATGCACCACACCAGTATGGATTTTGCACACCACACACATTAAATGCATATGAAACTTGATTTTACATTACATTATAAGCATTTGGCAGATGCTCTTATCCAGAGCAACATACGTACAACAAAGGGCAAAAACATAACCAGGGACAAGTGCGCTGAAAGACCCGAAATGGAAGTACAGTTTCAAGTGTTAGGAATGACCACAAATATAAGGACTTGAGCCTTGTAGTTTAATCTGACAATAGGATTATCTTAACAAAACCGTTTTCATACAAAACAATGGCTAAAGAATAATATATACTTATATAGCAACAACAATAAACAGCTTACACTGCTGAACAATAGTAGCAGTAAACCCATCCTAGTGAACACAAATAATGAAATGCAATTGCGGGATCTAAAAATAACAGCTAAATTGAAATTGATAAAATGAAAAAAAACAGGCACCACAGTCCAAGTTCAGTGCCGTGAAGTATTTCAGACATTGCCAGAATGCAGCTGGATATCTGAAGATCCCATGCTGCTAGCCACCCTAAAATATTAGTTTTTAAGCACGACCCATCCTCTACAGCAGGGATAATCAAATCCCGGTCCTCAAGGACTGAGAACTGCTAGTTTTCCACCCTCCCTGTACCTGGGAGTCAGGTGTGTTCACCCTCCCTGTACCTGGGAGTCAGGTGTGTTCACCCTCCCTTTACCTGGGAGTCAGGTGTGAAGACAGTCGGGCCTATCAGTGGCACTAATTGTTCAGTTAATTACCTGGTAGGGCTGAATTTAGATCTTGGGGGCAGATTTGAGGATCCCTGCTCTAAAGTAATAGGTTGTTAGCATGTGTCGGACAGGTACAAGGGCCAATCAGAGGCACCCGTTTAATCTGTCATTGACAAGTGACTTGTGTTCAGCAGTGACAGCATCCATAGTATACAGTATGCGCAGAAGGCTTAGGCACCTGTATAAGATTCTTTAAAAAATAAGTCAATGAAAGGTCCTAAATAAACGTACTATATATTTTACATTACATTTTAGTAATTCGACTGAATCAAATCAATATTTTTTTGGACCACCCTTCAGTGTTAAAACTGCATCACTTCTCTGAGATGTAGAACTGCAGGACAGCGTTGGCTTAGACCAGGGGTCACCAACCTTTTTGAAACTGAGGGCTACTTCATGGGTACTGAGTCATACTAAGGGCTACCAGTTTGTTTTGTCACGCGCACAATACTGACCTTTGAACTAGAGTAGGTTAGAGTTCACCTAAATTTATCTAAACTTCATGTATAATAAACATATTTTTAAGATATTGTCATTTTTAAATCTATATAAATGCAAGTGTGATTAAAAAAAAATAGCCACAGAATAAAATGTAATTTTAGATGCAGCTCACTAGTGAGTTGTGCTATTTTTAGAACAGGCCTGCGGGTGACTCATGTGGTCCTTGGGGGCGACCTGGTGCCCGCGGGCACCGTGTTGGTGACCCCTGGCTTAGACAATCAGCAGGGAGGTTGTTCCAAGCATGTTGGAGAACTTGCCAAATTTCTTCTGCAGACTTCGGTTGGCTCCTTGCTTCTGATCTCAGACAGCCTTGATCAAGTTTTTATGTAAGTAAATTGCTTACAGTAATATGTTCCTTTTTTAAATTAAATACAAAAATGTCTCTGTAAAATTAAATCTTTTGGAAAATGAATATTTGGAAATCTCAAATGTGTTCTTTTATACTAACAGCCTAAGACTTCTGCACAGTACTGTAGTTGTACAGTAAAAACACATTCCTTTATTCATATACACGGCTGTACACCATTTCAAAGAGACACAGTTTTTGACATTTCTTTTTTTAAGAACAATTTTCAAGGTTTACTGCATTCACGAGGATGTGACTGTAATAAACTGACTTTACTCGTGTTCTGCAGCCTTCCAGCTAAGACACGGTGAAGAAGAACGAGAGACTCAAAGGCTTAGTTTGCTGTTAAACCCCATTAGAGAAGGATTACGGTAATGAGAGAGATGAGAGGCTTATTAGGTTGAGAGCTAAGAGTCGTTTAAAAAGCCTGTGGAGAAAGAGTGAAACTCTGTTTCGTTTTGTAGCAGCGTGAGTCAGTCGCTGAATCCTGCACTGGAGTGTTCTCAAGAGCAAGCACGCAACCCAGCGTTGAATCTATCCTGACACTGAGTATGTTTTACACTGACAGACTACAGTTTGGACTCAAACCTCTTGAGAGTTAAATGAACACTGAACATTTTGTTCTGTATTAGTTTTTAAGTTCCTGAAATTACATTTATAATACAATTAAATATTGATATAAATACAGAATTAAATGTTAAATTAATAATATCATTTAATTATACATTACCTGAAGTTCCCCCTGGGAAAGATAAAGTAATTATCTTATATTTTATTATAATGAGTATTATTTAATGACTTATATAAAGGTATTACTTTATATAAGACCATTGACTAGGGTTGCATAGGTATTTAAAATATGTTAATTGAAAATATGTTAACCATTTAGATGCTGGTAATAATTTGCATGTCTGCACTTACCTGCGAATGTTCAACGGACCTTTGGGCTTAACCCAAACATATGCTCATGTTCAAGAAGAATTTCATTCTGATCGATAATCTGATGATAATAGATTTGACATTTCCTTTATAAATAATCAGTAATCTTCAGGTTATACTGGCGTCTAAAAGGGTGGAAGTATTGAAATGATTTGATCCACTTGTGCTGTACTTAATTTTCCACTGTATAATCATGGCCTTCACCTGGAAGATGTGTTCACGTACAGTAGCCTTGGATGTTTCCCACAGTCCCATGTGTTTTTACAGTATGTTTTATGGAAAAGCCAGATGACCCAATGGCTAATCCACAGTGATAAAATCTAATTAGACCTGAGAGCCGCGCACGGGAGAGATCCATCCATCCATCCATTATCTGAAACCGCTTATCCTGAACAGGGTCGCAGGGGGGCTGGAGCCTATCCCAGCATACATTGGGACGAAAGGCAGGAATACACCCTGGACAGGTCGCCAGTCCATCGCAGGGCACACACACCATTCACTCACACACACACACCATTCACTCACACACTCATGCCTACGGGCAATTTAGACTCTCCAATCGGCCTAACCTGCATGTCTTTGGACTGTGGGAGGAAACCGGAGTACCCGGAGGAAACCCACGCAGACACGGGGAGAACGTGCAAACTCCGCACAGAGAGGCCCCGGCCGACGGGGATTCGAACCCAGGACCTCCTTGCTGTGAGGCGGCAGTGCTACCCACTGCACCATCCATGCCGCCCCACGGGAGAGATGAGCTCATTAAATCACAGATTCGCTGACATCATTTCAGCGTCGATTTCCTGAGCTGCCCTGATCACCGAGCAGTTCATCCTACGAAAAGTGACCTCTTCACCCCAGATCATATGTTTTCAGGATCATAATATGATCGCAAATGAGTACAGTGTACATTTTTCATGCAGGAATGATTGACAACGCACTCTATGAATGGCACTTTTTCTTAACCACTGCAAACCGCTACAATGTGGTGTGTGTCACTTGATGCATCCTGGTAATGTCTCTTGTAATCAGTTGTAACATACATGCCTGTTTGCAGTGACTGACGTAAGCGTTCATGAATATCTTTGTCGTGCTTGTGAAGGTGTTATGTACCAGCTATTTAAGGGCACTGATTTGAAAAAGAAAGTACAGGCTATTTTCAAATTCTACTGTTAAATACAGGGCACCCACATCCTATACAAAAAGGGTCAGTGTGGGTGCAAGTTCTATATTAGGCCAGCGCTAGGACACCTAATTCTACTCATCAAGGTGTTAATTGAAGACCACGGTTAGTTAATTCGTTGAATTAGTTAATTAGGTGTCAGGGCGTTGAGGTAAAACAAAAACCTACACCCACACTGGCCCTTTTCAGATAAGACTGGGATCCAGACATAACTAACCTTCATCGAGTCATCAACAAGTCCTAATAGTACATAAATCCATTCATATATGACTCATATATGCAAATGTAAATTTTGTGTAAAGTTTGCATGTTTGCGTGCTTTATAACCTTTATAATTAATGAGCAGCAACCATTGCAACCAGCATTAATATGAAGCCTGAATGCACCAAACAGTCAGATCTTATGCTTTTATGCACAGGTGGTTGCACTCCCAAATAATCAAGTAATGGCGTGCGCTTGATAAGCAGCACCTGGTTCTAATTAGCTTCTTAATTGATATGGAAACAGTGAGCATGCACTTACTTTTCACACATGGCTACTGCATATTAGCTTATTATTTTTGTTTGCATAAATAATAACAAAGAAATGTATGTTATGTGTTATTTGTCACTTGAGGTTAGATGCTAAACGCATGACTTGGTAAGACCTAGATGTGCATTAGTCATGTCCTCACATGTAAAACCACAGAAAGGTGTAGTTTCTTTGTCACATCACTGTACCTCTCATCCTAGCACTGAGGAGTACTATTTGAAACTGCAAATTATGCTATATTTCAGTTGTATAAGTATATATTTTTTTAATCTATTTCATGTGAATAAAGTAATTTAATGTAAACTAGATTAAATACAAATTTGTACTGAGTGTCATTATTTAACTCGGTTGCACATAATTCTACTGTTAGAAATGGTACATGAGATTAAGTATCAAATGGTACATGAGATACTTTCCTATTATGTTCTGAATGAATGTCATACTAATATTCTGGAACCAGTCCAACTCTGGCAGTTACACAAGCAAAAGACATTTTACTTACTTAATGAAGTAAGTTATTTCAGATGGTACATGGAAATAGTCATTAATTTACCAGAATATACAGTACCTGCATCCCTCATCCACTGTATATTATTGTGATTTGTGTTATGAATGAAAGAAATTTAGCTGCTTAGGAACTTGATGGATTTCTTTCAGCAATTTCCCGTACTCCAGTAAGTACATCATAACAATTTTCCATCAGCACTCCCATCAATAAAAGCCATTTGTTCGCAAAATATAAACAATAAAACTCTCATCTGCATGGAGAACGCAGACCATTAGAATAAAACAACAACTAACAATTCTCAGGACTGCAGACATTTCTGAAAGCCGGGATCCATTATTTTTATTGCTCTTGTGCTCAATTTCACACAGTAAAAGTCTTTGGAAGTGATTTGTGACACACCGCATGTCAAACGAAAACAAAACATCAAAAAGCGGACGGTCAGGCTCGGGAATGTAACCTTATTTAAGTCTGCGTTGTGCGTACCACAATCCGTGATTATTACTGTCGGGGGGGGGGGGGGGGGTCCTCCGTCACTTGGCGCCATTTAGCAGAGAGATTAGGACGGTCCATATGCGGTCTCTGCAGATGTAACGGCGTGTTCTTAGACGGTCGGGCACAGATGCTTGGGGCAGGCTTGCAGCGATCGTTTTGCGTCAGTCGACCATCTGTTAGCTCTGGATTATTTACATTATGGTATTTATTTGGCTCACGCAGTATAGATTTTATATCTTGTTTTTCGTACCGGCGATGCATTAACTGACACGGCTCAGCTGAGCCAGGATAAGTACCTTCTCCTAAAGAAAAACAGCCCTCCCCCAGCAGGGACTCTTCATTTCAGCGCTCTGCCTCGCCCTGAGGGGGACGGCCCCCCTCCCTCCTGCACCGCCGCGGGGGCCGGGACGCGTCGGGTCCCGTTTTCGACGCGTCTCGCGGGGGTGTAAAACACAGGGGAAGGGGCGTAACGAGCGGGGCGGCCTGACGTCTCGCTCCCCTTTCCTTACGTCTCCGCCGTTTGATCCCCGGTCGCCGGGGCGCGGGAGGTTAACGGGCCCTCGTAACTCTCGCCATCAGCGGCAATTACCGAGACTGAGGGGGTGCGATCTGAGCACTCTGTCGTTCACACAGCCTGTAATTCACACAGGGAGGCCGCGGACACAAACGGGGCAGATAAGTAACGGCAGTTGTAAACAGCTCTGCCCTATAGCCTTTCTTTCTCTATTTTCATCGCTGAAAATAATTGATTCCCCCCCCAAAAAAAAAGAAATAAGGCAGATATACTGCATGCCACACTCTCAGAAATAGAGGTTTGAAAAGTGCCAGAAGAGCCAGAAGTACACATGTTTATCACTGGGGCAGTACCCTACAGGTAACCGAGCCAGCAATATATAATTAATGTACAGCTCTTTCGCTTGGAAATTTGTTCCCAAAGTACATCCACTGTCCATCTCTTTTGAGAGAGCATTGGTCTCAAATTCTGCCATGGGGGGTCCTGTGTACAATGGTTTTAAAACCTCAGATCTTGATTATAAAATTGATTATGCAATATCATTGATTATATCATTAGTTTAAGTGTTTGTGGAAATAATGGCAGCATGTTTGCACATAATGTATATGAAGTGAAATGTGTTATTTGCGTTGCTTATTTTCTGTGCTTTAATGTGGTTAAATGCATATGGCTGAATTAGTCATTTGAAATCAATTAAGGTAGCGTTAATTGGATGGTATGAAAATGCTCATACACACACACAGCCCTCCATGGCAACAAATTTTAGACCACTGCTGTGTGTCATAAACATCAACATGAGCCCCTTACCGCCAATGGAACACAGCGATTAAATTCCACATTAGTGTCAATATATAACGCAGATGTGCATTTGTTTTTAATTGATGCATTTTATGAAGACATATATACATAGTTGTTAGCACTTTACCTCTGTCTGTACTGAGGGTTTGTACGGTAGGAAAGTGAAGGATATTACCATTAAACTCAGGGCGGATTCTGGGACTGCGGAGGGGCCCGGGTCTATAAACAACACCGTTACCCGTTCACGGCTAACGATAACACAGCGCTCCGCTGGGTCGACATTCATCGACTGTAACGGCCAGGCGCTTCCTGGATGAATGACATACTTCCTGTTCCCGTTCACCGGGCTGGCCGGGGTCCTGCCCGGCAAATCGATCCTGTCGGAGAAATCGGCTTTTCCTTCGCTCTTGGCACTGAGCACACATACTACAAGCCTGATTTACCGCTTCTCAGCTCCGCTTCAGCAAGCGGACATGGTCGCCTGCTTTTTTTTTTTTTTTTGTGTTTCTTCATGGGCCCCCCAACACCACCACCACCACCACCACACACACCAACCTGAATTTCACTTACCTGCCTCAGAGTAAGTGGAGCAGGGCTAGTGAGACAGAGAGACGGGCGGGGGGGGGGAGTAATTTATTGTCGTGGCCAGCCCCTGGTGTCCATTAGAGGCACATAAGGAATAGATCAGCTCTGCCGTTGACGGGACCCGGAGCCCACTGATGGAGCTGTGATCACCGAAACAGATTGAAGTTGCCCGTGTCAGACGCTAACCTTTGCAGATGAGAAACGAGGCGCATCCATCACCCGGGGCCCCGTTCCCTCGCCCCTCCGCTCCTAAATTTTCGGGGAGTGACAGGAAGGCCTTATTTATTCTCCATGGATACGAGGCACACGGGTCGGATTGGTCCGGCGTGTTTTACAGCGCCACGTTCTTGTTGTTTATTTCGTTTTTTTATTTTTTAAATATACTCTCACACAGTAAAAAGTTCAGAGTATTTCATTCCACCCTGCACTGTGTGTTGGTTTAACTTAACTTTAAATTTTACTGTGTAGAAATAAAGTGACAGTGGAGATATATTTTTGTTCTTCAAGGACCGCATTACCTGAATGCAGCTGGAAAGTACAGTCATTTTCTCTTTGGGTACAATTGAGTGCGTCTTCCAAACAAAAGGGTACATTCTAAGGCATTTTTCACATCTTTCATCCCTGCATGTGGGTGACTCTGCCTTCAATTAAAATCTTTGTCCAGTTTTTCCCCTAACCCACCTGGTACGTAGTTCTGCTCTGACTAGAATCTTTCTGTTTCTCGTACCTAAGGTTCGATTTGACTGTAGCACTTACTCCGTCGCGAAGTTGATGCAGTCAGCTCATCCGGTGTTGATTTTACGTCAGACCGTAACAAATCTCAGGACCTCGTTTGAGGACAAATTAACTCGCTGGTCGGACAAGTAAATTAAATGCTAATGAGCGTGTTCAGTCGTCCACGCGTGATGTAATACCCCGCCAAAGATTGAGGTCTGTACTTGTGTCCTCAGCTTTCTGGAGCGGCATTAACACCTCGCGCTATTACCGACCAGAAGAACATTATTCCGGGCGATGGAATGAGGCAATTATTCCCGAGGATTAAACCTAATTAACTTTGCGGCTTTAGCACGACCATTGACTCTCAACTTTGATATCTAAAGAAAAAAAGAAAAAAAACGTTTGGGTGCACACAGTTCCCATAAATGGTGTGAGGGGGGTGGGGGAGTGCGGGAGTGGAAGGGGGGAGCACGGAAGTGAAGAATGTGAGGTAATGAAGAAGAGCTCCAGTTTGCCTAACGTTGTTAATCGCTGTAATGTTGATTTAATTAGACACCAGAGAACAGGCTTTTCTGAGCTAAACTGTCAAGTGCTCTCTCACCACCAGTCCACCCCCTCCCCCCCCCCCACCCTGCATTCCTTCTCTCTCTCTCCCTTGCATCGTCCCTTCATTCATTCTGTTATGGCGTGCTTCTCCTCCCTCATCTCTCCCCGCATTGTGTTTTGATTGGCAGCCATAGTGCAGCCTAATGCTGAAAAAAAAATCTTATCGTAGTCTGGTGCCTGGGTGGAGTAGCAGAGTAAGGCACTCCAGAAAACTGCAGTGAGGTTGCCTGTGGCCCGGCCCACATCCAGGCCGTGCCTCCCGGTGTGAATGCCTGTGTCCGTTGGCTGCTAACCGGTGGACACAGCTGGCAGAAGTACATTGTGGGTGTTCTGGTTGTGCTGTTTCGAGTCAGTGGGCTCAATTGGCTTATTTTTCACCTCTTTATTCCTTTCCTTGCTCCTTTTCTTGCTCCTAGCTCCACCCATCGGGAAAGAGTGAAATCGAGAAATTATGAATTAGGCCAATGGAATTTCCTTGCTCCTTCAAATGTCAGTTTGAAGCCACTTCACACGT
This sequence comes from Conger conger, assembly GCF_963514075.1. Taxonomy (NCBI): domain Eukaryota; kingdom Metazoa; phylum Chordata; class Actinopteri; order Anguilliformes; family Congridae; genus Conger; species Conger conger. The sequence continues at coordinate 7,802,150 of NC_083761.1, forward strand.
TACAGTTGGGGAGAGGTGGATCTACAGGTCAATTACAGACGTGGCAGATGGGGAGAGGTGGATCCACAGGTCAGTTACAGACGTGGCAGATGGGGAGAGGTGGATCCACAGGTCAGTTACAGACGTGGCAGATGGGGAGAGGTGGATCCACAGGTCAGTTACAGACATGGCAGATGGCGAGAGGTAGATCCACTGGTCAGTTACAGACATAGCAGATGGGGAGAGGTCGATCCACAGGTCAGTTACAGACATGGAAGATGGAGAGACGTGGATCCACAGGTCAGTTACAGACATGGAAGATGGAGAGAGGTGGATCCACAGTTCGATCATTTATACATCACGCATTCTGAAAAAATACTTCTGCAAAGGATGCACTCGTGTTTCCTGGCTCAAGGAAAGTTTAGGCGCCTCCTCACTTCTAGCTTCTAGCTTTTAGAAAAGGAACATTTAACGGCTTGGAATGTCCTTGAAGATGGTGGACCTTCTGGGTTGGGCAAAGATCAAGGAGATAGAAGGTAAAAAGAGAAGCCAGTGCCTGGAATTGGCCCTGAAACACAGCCCACAGCCCAGTTATCTGTAGCAACAGCCTGCATTGGTTTGTTCAGCCTATGCCATTGTATTTCAAAGACAGCACTGTGATGTGTGCTCCGTGTTAATGTCTGTTTTGTACACAAGAAGATGTTCAGATGTTCTTTTTTTTCCTCGCAGTTAAATCGTTGGCAGCGTAATATATTCACAACCCCACACATCACTCGGCTATTCATATCCTTATGAAGACCATAGAAAATTATAGTTATTACACTGAGCAGGTTGTGGTACAGAGATACCGAAGGAATGGCTTTTACATTATGCCGTGATATTAAATAATTCATCTTGTCATTTCCAATCTCACTTTGTATTTCTAAAAATCAATTTATATTTTTACTGGTGGTGAAGTGCATGAAGCGAGGATTCAGAAGAGCGGTGTATATGTAAATAATAATCATGCGCTCCTGAATTATGGTAAATTATAGCCATGTCCGCACACCCATAGATATCCATACATCTACACGCGTATTGTATAAGTACGGCTGTGAAACGGGAAAGTAGGGGGATGATGAGAGCTGGAACCGGAGCTCTGAAAAGTAGAGGCAGTGGTTCTGCTCTGGCCTCTGTGGTGTGCCAGTGTTTTGTGTTTTGAAGGACACTCCATGAATGAAGTGAAGGCAAAGAACAGGATTCAGCAGAACGTGATACACCTCTGTACCCACATCCCTGGGATGATATATATATAATGCCCGTTCTGGACTCGGTCCAAGGTGTAAAGCATAAAGCACGGCGACCATTTGACGGTGCCTGGGTGGGCTTTCGAGCATGAGAGGTGTTGAATTATCTCTCATTGTCACAGTGTGTGCGAGGTACTAATAGCAGACCTTTAGACCCGCTGTGTATTCACAACCCATCTCAGACCAGGAGGGCCGATGTACTGTAAGGTCAGGTTTCCCTGTCCGTATCCCCACCTATTCCATCACAGCTAAACCGATCCTAGGTCAGCGCACCTACTCTCTGTAACAAGAGATATGCCTGAGGTGGGCTTCTCCCAAAGACAAACACATGACCGCTAAGTGGTCATCAGAGAGTGCGACATCAGAGTGTGTTGTCACGGTAACCTCCTACGAGGCCTTAGGTTCACGGCGGGCACTTGGCTGTGCTTCACTAGTGAATTAGCCGAACTACATTTGCTACATCTGCTGGATCACTACGGGCCCCGATCATCCCATACATTAAATCACACATACAGCAAGGGAACTGTATCGAATAGAGGTGCACTTGTTTAATGTTTTAACATAAACTATTACACCTGTATCTGTAAATAACTGAATGTTTGTACTATATTAAAATTTTGCTTGGATTGTGATTGAATAATAGATTATTTAAACCAGGGCGGCCCAGCCCTGTTCCTGGAGATCTAAATTTCTGTATCTTTTCATTTCAACCCTAATTTGGCACGCCTAAACGGAAGCTTGATGAGATTTCACGTTGTTGAATGAGGCGGGCTTTGTTGGGGTCGGAGTGGAAACGTACAGGATGATAGGTCTCCCGGATCAGGGTTGGGAAGTTATAGATTATAAATATTCTCATTTCTGCCATCCGAAGGTGGTTATAATGACGGTGATGGTGATGTCTCAGGAGATTGCCACCAGGTGATGAGCTCTAAATTCCGTATCTGCTGAAGTTCCTTCCCCCCCGCTCCTCGTTTAAGAGAGGCGACAGGCTCATTCCTCACACGTCACACGTCGCGGCGCTAACGCACGGCAAATCGATCTCAGGAGCGGTCTCTGTGGACCGCGCCGTCGCCACGGAGACCCGCTGTAGCGTGTTCACTGACGTCGTGTCAGGGCCCGTTTCCCCGGGCCTGTCTCCCTGTCGCAGAATCCCAAAAAAATGAGGGAAACACGGCTCGGGCATCAACGCCGGAGTCTGCCGATCCAGCCTGACATGTTCCTGTCCCGGGGAGGTGCAGCTGTATCCTGTGGTTTACATCCCCACCACCACCCCCCCATTCCCCCCACCCGTCAACCTCATGAATAGGGCCCCGGCAACCGTCTTCCTGTCCCGAACACGTCGCCGTCGGAAACGACAGGCAAAACCTCCCGGCAACTGCTGACATCACGGCCCTCCCACAAAACAGCAGCTGAACCACGGATTCAATGCCTCAATTCACGACCCCGAAAATAACACTACGTCTCAATGCATGAGTGTGCACCTGCTCGGCTAAAGGAGACAAAAGGAAAAGTGCCTATGCCAGCTCCATCCTCCTCCTGCGCCTCTGGAAACGTTACACAGACGCAGTCTGCTCTTCCCGTGCTAATCCCACCCGGGCCGGCGGTGCTGGTGGTGTTTTGGGCTGGCGGTGTTGGTGGTGTTTTGGGCTGGCAGTGTTGGTGGTGTTTTGGGCTGGCGGTGTTGGTGGTGTTTTGGGCTGGCGGCATTGGTGTTGGTGGTGTTTTGGGCTGGCGGTGTTGGTGTTGGTGGTGTTTTGGGCTGGTGGTGTTGGTGGTGTTTTGGGCTGGGGGTGTTGGTGTTGGTGGTGTTTTGGGCTGGTGGCATTGGTGGTGTTTTGGGCTGGTGGTGTTGGTGGTGTTTTGGGCTGGGGGTGTTGGTGTTGGTGGTGTTTTGGGCTGGTGGCATTGGTGGTGTTTTGGGCTGGTGGTGTTGGTGGTGTTTTGGGCTGGGGGTGTTGGTGTTGGTGGTGTTTTGGGCTGGTGGCATTGGTGGTGTTTTGGGCTGGCGGTGTTGGTGGTGTTTTGGGCTGGTGGTGTTGGTGGTGTTTTGGGCTGGCAGTGTTGGTGTTGGTGGTGTTTTGGGCTGGCAGTGTTGGTGTTGGTGGTGTTTTGGGCTGGTGGCATTGGTGGTGTTTTGGGCTGGTGGTGTTGGTGGTGTTTTGGGCTGGGGGTGTTGGTGTTGGTGGCATTTTGGGCTGGCAGTGTTGGTGGTGTTTTGGGCTGGGTGGTGTTGGTGGCATTTTGGGCTGGTGGTGTTGGTGGCGTTTTGGGCTGGGTGGTGTTGGTGGTGTTTTGGGCTGGCGGCATTGGTGGTGTTTTAGGCTGGTGGTGTTGGTGGTGTTTTGGGCTGGTGGTGTTGGTGGTGTTTTGGGCTGGCGGTGTTGGTGGTGTTTTGGGCTGGGTGGTGTTGGTGGTGTTTTGGGCTGGCGGTGTTGGTGGTGTTTTGGGCTGGTGGTGTTGGTGGTGTTTTGGGCTGGCGGCGTTGGTGGTGTTTTGGGCTGGCGGTGTTGGTGGTGTTTTGGGCTGGGTGGTGTTGGTGGTGTTTAGGCCTGGGTGGTGTTGGTGGTGTTTTGGGCCGGCGGTGTTGGTGGTGTTTAGGGCTGGGTGGTGTTGGTGGTGTTTTGGGCTGGCGGTGTTGGTGGCGTTTTGGGCTGGCGGTGTTGGTGGCGTTTTGTTATTTTTAACGGCGGCCGTCTCCCATGTCTCTGAGTGTGTTCAGCGATGCCTAACGCCGTCTGCCAGGACTACGCCTCCGCAGTACCACACACGGCGTACAGCGAAGGGAGACCTTTTACCGCAAATCTGAAGTAAATATCAAACGGATTTACAGAACTTTTTGGGGGTTTTTTCCATCGCAGACGGCACTCTACTGAAATGGCAGGGGTGTTAAAGTTGTGTTGGAGATTTGGAGAGCAGCTGAAAAGCTGGTGATGTTCCTGTTCACACCGGTCTCACACTGGGAGGCATGCAGGGCCAAAGCCATAAAGGCCCTTCATTGGGTTTAAAAATAAAATTTCATTTTATTCCCCAAAAATGGGAGAAAATCACAAGTGCTCATGTCCCCGAGGAGAATCTTGGTTGAGAGATTATAGATCAATGTTTGAAATCATTCAATAGAGATATACTGTGTGATATCGTTCTACAGAGATATCATAATGGGTGATCTCATTTGGCAGTGATATCATAATGTTATATCAATCGACAGTGATATCATAACATTTGATATAGTTTGACAGTGATATCATAATATGTGATATAATTCCACAGTGATATCGTAAAATTTGATTAAGTTTGACAGTGATATCATAATATCTGATATAATTCCACAGTGATATCATAACATTAGATATAGTTTGACAGTGATATCATAATATGTGATATAATTCCACAGTGATATCGTAAAATTTGATTAAGTTTGACAGTGATATCATAATATCTGATATAATTCCACAGTGATATCATAACATTAGATAAAGTTTGACAGTGATATCATGATATCTGATATAATTCCACAGTGATATCATACTGCGTGATGTCACTCTTTCCTCAGGCTGTTTGTACAGTGTTTTTATTATTATTTCTGTGTTTTTATTAGTGTACCTCCACAGACTCTGGCCACTCTAGGGCCCCCATAACCTTCACACAGCAGCTGCTCACTGGGCATGGCATGTAGGTTTTTATGTTTTTGTTTATTTCACTTTATTTTATTTCTGGCTGGATCACAATAATCTGTTCACACAATCCATCTAAATTCAGTTCCTCTCTCACTCTAGTTCAAGGATTCTTTCCGAGGAAAAACATTCCGATTCCGGGAGCTTTCACACTTTTCAAACCTCTCAAGGACCCTTCTCTAAAGAACTAAAAAGGGTTCCACTATGAAGCCAAAAAAAAAACGTTTTTTCTGAGAGTGTCATTTGCAGTAACCTGTTGGCAGACGCACTATTGTTTGGCTAATGTGGCTTCTTGTTGAATGGAGGGTACAGTTCCTCCCTGTGTCGTGTCCCTTCTGCTGCCCGTGACGGTGATGTGTCCTACCAGACAGAATAATCACCACACCGGGTAGATTCATAGCACTGGAGAATCACACATTAAAGCCATATATTCTTCAGGCCAGTGCATGAAAAATGATCCCAAACCTGCGAGGTGACAGCTTAATGTAGTCCTCGTCATCAAAGTTGTTGTGATCTCATTATTTTCTGTTGTATAACTACACCACTGTGTGTATCCAATTATGCATGAATAGATGAGGTCGCTGAAGATACTCTCTCTCTCAAACTCGATTGCTGTGAGTGCAGAATATTCATTTTAAACAGTCACAAACAGTAATACAACAATATCAATTTAGGAATTATTCGGGGTTTATGTATGAATGTTTTTTTTGTTTTGGGCCTGAAAATACAGGAACGTATATACAGCTACATAAATCTGCCAGTTGTGTAAGTTGTGCTCTTGATGAAACTGCCTGTTCACACCTAAGAATGACATTTGTAGTTGACCAAATCAGAGTTGCTCATCTATTTATCTTTTGGCTTGCATCTCAAACCAATGTATGGGCAATCGAGCCAAGGAGCATGGGCATCCAATCACAGTGGGCCCTCGCCGATGATGTCATTCCCTCACTTCACCTTAGCCACGGCTCCTCATCCAACAGACGTCATTACAGAAGCTCCTGCTACACATGCCCCAACAACCACCCCACTTTCATTATCTGGGGTGTCACTGGGTGCGTCCCAAATGGAATCTAAAATTTCCCTCGGGATGAATAAAGTATCTATCTATCTATCTATCTATCTATCTATCTATCTAGCAAAATGCATCCTCCTTTCCTCCACTTACTCCTGCCCCCATACTTCCCAATAGGAGCAGGAGAGGAGTGAAAGAGTATTGGAGAATTGGGACGCTCCCTCTGAGGTCTCTTCTTCTGGTGATGATGGCTGGGCCTCTCCAGCAGAGAGCATGCTGGGATTGTAAGTGTTTCATTAACACCTGTGCACCTATATGGAAGCACCTGCTTTCAGTACACTCTGTGTTACTCAGGTATTTCCTTCTCTGCTCTCCTTCCCTTCTTACCTGTGTGTGTGTGTGTGTTTGTGTGTGTGTGCACACGTATGTGTGTGTGTGTGCATGTGTGTTTGTGTGTGTGCGCGTGTGTGTGTATGTGCATGTGCATGTGTTTTGTGCGTTTTTGTACACTCAGTGAGCACTTTATTAGATATTAATTAGACTTCTTTTTTAGACATAATGGCCTTCTGCTGCTGTAGCCTATCTGAGTTATGTGTTCAGAGATGCTCTTCAGCATACCACTGTTGTAATGTGTGTTATTTGCGTTACTGTCACCTTCCTGTCAGCTTTGATCAGTCTGGCCCTTCTCCACTGACCTCTGTCATTAACAAGGCGTTTCTGTCTGCAGAACTGCTGTTTTTTTTTTGTTTTGTTTTTTTGGGAGTTTTTTGCACCATGCGGGAAAATCCCAGGAGACCAGCAGTTTCTGAGATATTCAAACCACCCTGTCTGGCACCAACAATTTGGTCGTAAAAACAGCTGAACCTCTTGACCATGTCTGCATGCTTTTAAGCATTTAGTAGCTTTGCTCATGATTGGCTGATTAAATATTTTCATTAACACGCTGGTGTATGGGCCTACCTATTAAAGTGCTCAGAGTATAATATGAATTATCATTTCATTAATAATAAATCATTATTTTGCCCACTTGGTCGCATAACAGATTTCTGTAGCGACCCTCTCTGGGGATAAAAAAATGTTATCAAACTGTCCTGCTTTATTTTATTTACACTAAATTAAATTGTAACCTGCGGGAGATATTGCTCAGACAGACAGAAACAGTAGAAATAGAGAGTCGGAGATCTGTATTACTGCAAAGAGCTGGCCCTGTCTGCCCTGATACAATAAGCATTTATCAGAGAGAGGGAAAGTTTCCTACTGTACAACACACAGAGACACTCCACGGAGAGGGGCCGTTATGAAGTTACTGCGGCCTTTTAAATTGTCTGACAACTGAAAAAACGGTTGATTGATTTCCAGGCGAAAAAAGAGCGGCTTCAAACTGTGAGCTAGTTATTTTCATTCTTCTGCGCCACCCGACCGTGGATATGTAGCAGGGGGAAATTACACTGTGCAGTTCCCACCATCTCTGTTCTGCCATCGATAGTCAAAATAATGTGCTGCTATTCTAAGTGTCTATGTAGATGATACACTTTCTCAAATGTGAAAAAAAAAACCTACACTCGCAATGCTTCTGAACGTTCTATGCCTTTTCATGTGAGCTGAGAAAACCATTGCCCTTGCCTCTTTTAATACAGTATATTGCAATGCATTACTCAATTATTTGACTTGATGATGTGAAAGATATCAAAATGAAGTCATATTTACTTTATATTCCAGTGCATTTCATTACATTCCCAGGGCTAGTCCTGCTCTTGTTCTTCAGCTGCACTTATTAACCCCTTAAGGTGTGAGGTCACAAAAAGAATGTGATTAGAATGTTCATTACTGCACATTCTAATGATGATGTAACAATCACTACTGATAATGGAAAGCGATTAAGTTCTAGAACACTGACTTGGAAAAACATTCCAAAAAAAAACATTTTCTTCAAAGGGCGAGTCCTTGTGTTCTGAAGAGACGGGAATGATCAGCTCTGCAGGGGTTAATCCTGAATGGAGGAGACTCCGCACTGCAGCAAGGGGAGGTGGGAATGGAAAGTGTGCGGGGGGAGATTTTGTGTACGGGAGAGCAACGTGGTCCACTGTCCCATTACGAGTCCAGGGCAAGCACACCACACTTAGACGATCCCTCCTGGCTTATGACAGACCTTGTGTGAACCCAAACAGAAAGCCTGCTCACAGGTGTAGGAAGATCAATACTGAAAACAAAGGCAAACAGCAGCTATTTGTCAAACAAGCAGCCGTGTATAATACGAGTGTATTCATGCTTTACAATGCGGTCTTGCACCAGGCACATACAGGGAGCTGTTGTGTACAATCATATTGGTTTATATGATTCCACAGTTATTTCTGTGCCCTACACTCTCAGAAATAAGGGTGCAATGGAGGTATATTTTTGTTCTATAAGGAACACATTTCCCAAATGTACCCAAAGGTACAGTACTGCTCTTTTGGGTAGAAGTAAGTACCTTTTACAAACAAAAAAGGTACAAATGAATTATTAATCCAATGGCAAGGGGTACAATTGTATGTGTCCATAGGATATTACCCTAGCAACAAGCTTTTTTACCTTTTAAGGCACTTTTTATACATTTCTTTCTGAGAGTGTATATTGAACTATTCAACACTCTATTGGAAAGCCAGTATCTTCGAAAATCCCATAGTAGCCTCAGTTCTCCAGTGTATATCCTTACAGTACTATGAAATCACTGATTTCACATAAGGCTACCACGATCCCAAGGATGATGAATTATGATCATGTACAGGCAGAACTGATGGGAGATGGTGACTCTTCCCAATGCAACCATAGGCCTGTAACAAAACGCATGAAAGGGCTTCGTAAAACCAAAGAAACTTCTCAGAAAGTTCCCTTCTGCTCTAATGAATGAGGGGTCAAAACTGCTCCCATAACAACATGAAGTTATTAGCCCGATAATCTCACCAGAATATGAGTGATTAAAGTTTAAATGAAAGAAAAAGCAATTAAAGCAACTCGAACAAAGTGGTGTCGGCTAAAATGCACAAAGGAGGTTTTGTGGAAAAAAAGCTAAATCTATATTTAGACCCATTCCCAGTAGGACTGCTGCTGTTAGGCTCTGAGTTTGTATTGCACAATTTGCATTTGTACAAATTAGCATGACAAGCTAATTTGCATGTAATACACTCGCATGTAATACACTAGCATAATAATTTGGAATAAGTAAATACAGCGTAAACGACATAATGACAACAAAATGGCGAGGCAGAAATAAAACGGTAAAAAATAGTTGAAATCCAAGCAATTATGTTTATTTTTAGGTGAATTAATTCCTCGACTGTTTCCCATGACAAGGGAGAATAACCCAAGACTGCTGTTTTCAAAGCTAAGTACACACTGCTCTCAGAAAGCATATCCACTCAGCAGACACGTCCGCAGATACACTGTTAGCTTCACTTCGGCTGTCAGGTGAACAGTGGTTCTGTTTTCAGGCAAAGCGCTCCTATCATCTATCCACCACCTCTCTGAGACGTTCTGTATGCAATTTTAAAATGTCTGAACACACACGCCGGCTATTTGATCACCGTGAATTGTTTCATCGCGGGTAAAAGTTGTACATCCCTGCACCTGCTAAAGTTGTGAAATCTTGGAGCGTAGCTGTCATTTTTTTCCCCGGAAGCTGACAAAGCTCAGCGCAACATTTCCTGAAATGTTCAAAGATTGCCCGTGCAGGAAGCCATGATCACCCGGGGGACTTTTTTTTTATTTTTTATTTTTTATTTATTCGTTTTTTGTTTATTTTTTAAATGTCATGTACATTTGTTGGGCTCTTGCAGTGTGTGGCACACCAGGAGCTGTAGTCACAGTATGTGTAAGCAGGAGCTGTACCAGTAAGCTGCACTTCTTAACTCTTCAATAGGAACTGTAAAGTCTCTTCCCAGGTGTCACAGAAGTGCATGGCCGTTTCTGCAGGTGCTGAAAGGCCTGTGTGTTTACAGAGCAAGATCGGCGCGGTAATCTCTCCCCAACTCCGAGAATCTGAACAGCTTCCCATCCGGAAGCATTGCTGAAACACGGCCTCTGCGATATTAATTCACGATATCCATCTGTTCACAGTGACACTGCTCATCCTGCAGCTACTAAACCGCATCGCCATCGTGATCCATGACGTTCGCTAAATCGATGTTGCAGTCGGTGATGATGTTTCTAACAATGTCACCGAAATGCGATTACTGAACTTCTGCCGCCGTTGAGCCGGAGAAGTTTTTGCGCAAAGTCACGACTGTTTATTTCCTAGCGACGGGTGTTTTTATGTGTTATTGAATAATGTGATTTGGTGTACTGATGGTTATTTTTGTTTGATCTCAAAGCCCTCTGATCAGTGCGCTCTGGCTCATCTTTGATCTTGTCCGCTAATTGCTCATTGTTATCAACGCTGCGTACTCATTGAGATTAGTGCTCCGCACTAATGACCTATTACTAACTAATCGATGTTATCCCTGACATCCGTCTCATTAAGAGTATATGGGGCCTTAGACATCGATTATGGCACTGGCAGTGAAGCGAGCTGGTTGCTGAACATAGCCTTAGAGTTTTTCAGAACATTTTTCAATTCTTTTCACACTGAAATACTGGAGCACTATCTGGACCTATGATTTATTAATGAACTATGAATTGCTTGTATTCATTATTTATTATATATTTGCAGTGGCATAATTAGTACTGTATGTGTTAGTAAGTTCTGAAGTTGAAATCAAAATATCCAACGCAGCAGTTCTCAAACCTTTTAACCTGAAGTCACCTTACAATGACCACCCCACCAAAACAAAATGACCTCCTCACTGCAATACATTTAATAATTTTTAACACCATTAGCTAATATTAACCGCAGACTGCTATGCAATAGCTGTTTAACACGCTTGCGCATGAAAGCTTGTCTGAAATGCCATGTAGTATCTAGTACATCAGACATTGACAGAATCATAGAGTGAGTACTTTTTTTGCAAGTATTTTATATGACATAAATGTCATGAATGACAATGGAATTGTCTGTTTAAAAATTTGTAAATGAAATTTCAGAACATGAACAAAATATTATTAAAAGGGGGAAATGTTTTTGTACATTGAGCTAATTTTTGGACCCCTGGGAATTGTGCAAGCCCCATTTTGGAAACCCTGGACTAAAATATATCCCGTAAGCAGAGCATTCTTTGGACATCGGGACAGGCCTAAAAATAACTTCTCACCTAAAAAGGAGATGATTACCTTTAATTGACTTTAAATGGAGTTAGACAATAACTTAAACAAATAGTGTAATAATAAAATCCAATAGAAAGCTTTGATGAAGTGCTGGTGACAAAATCAGTCAACTCACACTGTTTTAATGAATTTCCTTTTTGATTAAATTTGCATGTTTTATTAATTACCCGACTGCATATTTGGTTCTTTTCCCACAACATTTCTCCCCACAACAGAAGGTGTCCCTGAAAACTGCTGATCTCACCCGTTTACTTAATACTACACATTAAAGCTCCGTCTCATATATTAAACAAGTCCACCAAACAAGCAGGTCAGCAAATTTAACCAAAGAATTCACTTCTTTTTTTTTTTTTTGTAATGAAGGTGTTATATTGGGCTGTTGGTTCATGCTTTCATGTTTATGAAACCTACTTCGGATATATCCGGTTATATCCGATATATCCGCTTAATAAATTAGCCGGATATTACCTGCAAGCTGTTATATTGGCAAACTGTGCCATTGCTCTCTGCTAGTGCTTCCACTGTGGATGAACACGGCTGGTTTAAGGCATCCTCTGTCGTCGAAAGATCAAACATCAGTGCCATACCAGCAGTGTGAGATCCTAACGTCTACCAGGGGAAGACAGTTCTGTCTCCTGAAGGTTATCCTGCTCTCACTCCACAATAAGGTTACATGAAATGGAATGACCTACTCCTAAGAAGTTAATCTGTACAGCTACTGTAATTGTACATCATAAAAATGGTCAATGGTATATCTACATATAGTCCATATATGTACAATTGATGCTTCTCATTCACCCATTCGTACACACACTCACACACCACTAGCGACTGGCTGCCATGCAAGGCACCAACCAGCTCGTCAGGAGCTCATTAACAGTTATTTTAAAATACATTTGTGACCCCTGTGAGATGTTTCCACTCTAAGGGGGGTATAAAGGTGAATAACAGGGGCATTTCTGGATGGCGGTATTTTGGCGATTGTGGTTACAGACCTTCTTTTTCGGGGGAACTCTCGGGGGAAGAAAATCAAGGATGCGCCGTGCGGTGCAGACGCTGTCGAACGGCTCATCAAAGCGGCGGAGACAGAAAGCAATCTGTCTCCTGCTTGGAGGAGATATCCCAGGACCGCACACAATAAAGTCTATCATCGGCTCCGGTCCGTCAGGGCCGGGCTCAGGGGCTCTGTGCCGCGGACACGGGAGGCGGGGGGGACCGCGTGACTCCCTCTGCCGCAAAGGGGACCGCGACACTTACGCGTGGGTTCCTGACTAACCTCGGAACGTACGGAAAAAAAGGAGAAAAGGACAAATACTCATATTTAAAAAGATGGTAACACTTCACAATAAGGTTCATGAATTGGCTACTTGCTAATATAAATGAATTGATGCACAAACGCATTAATTAACCATGAAATTAGTTTTTCATTTGTTAATGTATGTATTACACTAGTTTAATTAATATTTGTACATTAAGAACTTTTTTTTTCATTCCAATATGAATTGGCATTAACTAATGCAGTTCTTACAAAGCTGAATTCAGTAGTTATTTGGTTAACAACGACATCAGTTAATGCCAGTGTAATTTATTGCTACCAAAAAGACTAAAACCTGCAGGATTTGGATGACATGACTTTTGAGTCTGATTTAATGAATAAAGGTCATGTGGTGGGCTCAGATGAGTCATAGCATTCAAACAGCTCAGCGTGAGACAGGATGTTCCCCTGTATCGATTCATGGAGGACAGCCAAGCAGCATACGCCAACTTTGAGTTCAGCTCCGTTGTAGAGCGGGCCGATCTTTCCAGCGCGAACAGGGGCAGGCTTATGCGTGTTAAATTTATTCAGATTTCACTGTGAATCCCGCACGGCCCAGTGAATTGCGGTCCGGGATTACCCTGGATTATGAAAGGCCAGGCGTCAGGCCCGTGTACTGTAGCGTGGTGGCTATAGGCACAGCATGACCCCTGTGAGGTGAGACTGGGCCCTGTAGCATTGACACTGCATGTTTGTGCCTCAGCTGTGTCACTCACAGACTGCAGCCATGAGGGTGGCACAGCTGGGTTTCCCGTGCCGGGGGTATTGCTGCGTTAACTCTGCCCAAGGACATGCCAGGAATGGGTATTGACATGCTACAGGCGACATTGACTCAGTGGGTAAGCGCAGTCATCTGGCAGTCGGAGGGGTGCCGGTTCGATCCCACCCTGGGTGTGTTGAAGCGTCCTTGAGTAGGACACCTAAACCCTAAATGCTCCTGACCAGCTGGTTGGTGCCTTGCATGGTAGGCAATCGGCGTTGGTGTGTGATTGGGTGAATGAGAAGCATCAGTTGTACAGCACTTTATAAAGCGTGCTCTATAAATGCCAACCATTTACTGTACTATCCTTAGCCCATCAGTGAACTTCGTGGTAGTTTTGAGAATCCTTTGGTATACCTGTGAAGCTGATCAGGAATCTTTTTTAAATCTTTCATAATAGCCAAGGTATGAGGCTACAGTGTGGGGATTTATTTACATACTACTTTTTAGTCATTAGTCACAAAGGGTTTATTTCTACAGCAAAATAATTTTCTTAACATATAATTTGTTGTCTTTAGTCTAATATGGGCTGTACTATAAGACTGTTCCTTTTCAGACTTTCGGCAAGCAGGATCGCCTTGAACCTCACACCAAGTCAAATGGGACATGATAAATAGTATGATCACCACGAATAAGATAACGAGTAAATATTCACATACCCGTGCCCATGGTCACGAGCATTCATTCCACCCACCGTATCGCCCTTAAACCCGCCAAATCAAGACAAATCACAAGTGAGCAGTACACCAAATGTGCGCTAAAATCAATCCGGTTCACATCACCCGCCATTAATCAGGAGGCCTCCTGTGTCAGGACCAAGCAGCCAAAACCGCCCTTCTTTCCTGGAACTCATTTCCTGCTCATGCTGAGAGACAGGGCTCACCTGTGCCACTGTGCCTGGCTCCAGTGCAGGGCTCCCAGATCCATTTTCAATGAAAAGTCAACGGTACAATGCGGCCAAAATATGAAGTCAATCTTTATTTTTCACACAAACGTAGTTGCAAGCTGAGTTTTTTCTTAATCTAATGTCTCTCCCTTCAAGTTATTGTGTTATTAGGACAATACAGTGACACTTTGTGGACAAATCAGAGCACACTGGGTACCTAGACGTGAAGGGAAGAAATATAAATATTAAACAAATGTTATCCGCTTCTGTGCGGCTCAGAAAAGAAAAACGTCTCGGGAGAGTAATTAGTTCGGCATGAGGACATTTTAGAATTTTAAAGTGCTGTTCCAAATAGTCAAATTTCTCCAGGATAAATACATAGTTTTGAACGGACTGCAATGGATAATTGTACTTTTTGGCTCAATAAACTGCAATACCTCCAGTAACCACTCCATTAATGCGCTTCTTGGGGAATGTCAATATCTGGTCCCCTCCTTGAGATGGCCACATCCCCACATTTTTTGGCCTTGCTGTGCATAATAAATCCGATTGGCCAATACAATATACTATAATATACTGATAAGAACCTGAAATGTGATTGGGAGAGCAAATGTAAGTAACTCTCATTGCGTGAAGGACATGAGAATGGTAAATGGTTGATGTTCATGTAGTGCCTTTATCCAAAGCGCTGTACAATTGATGCTTCTCACTCACCCATCCATACACACACTCACAGACCAACGGCAATTGGCTGCCATGCAAGGCACCCACCAGCTTGTCAGGAGCATTTTGGGGTTAGATGTCTTGTACAGGGACACTTCGACACACCTAGGGCGGGATCGAATTGCCTACTGTCCAACTGCCAGACAACTGCTCTTACCGCCTGAGCCAATGTCGCCCCTATGAGAATCAGCTGCAAATGTTATATCAATTTACAGGAAGTAGGCCTGCAGCTTCAAGGTTGTAAGTTCTGCTCCCACATTGGCTATTGTATCCTTCAACAAGCCACTTAACCTAAATTGCTTCAGTAAATATCAGGTTGCTGTGTAAAGGGAATGTATGCACAAGCACAGAAGCATTGTAAGTTCCAGATAGGAGCATCTGCTCGATGTCTCAGATGTGAACGGGATAAGCTTTTGCCAACTCTTACGATTCCATTTCTAACTGACTTCCTAATTGCAATTGCGCATCTGGCACCGTCTGCTTCTAATAAAAGCTTTGCCAGGGCGCTGTCAAAAGGACGCTATTTTAACGGGATACTGTTTCCACATTACAAGTACATTTCGATTTAATATGGCCTAAATGCACAAAATGACTTTGCGGATTTGTGTCTGCAACGGTCAGACTAGAGATATCAGGTCCGCAGCGTGTCTTTCTTCAGCCAGAGGGGATGCATCCCCATTTTCAGTTCATTATTACTGTCAGTCATCTTTCTCCTTGTGCTCTCTATCTCTTTTCTCCTCTGTTTTCCCTGAACTGTCTTTGCATAATAGATAATAAAATGGGTCACGGCTGGATGGGCGTTCTCACATTCAGTAACGCTCTGGCATCAATAACCAGCAGTTGCACTTGAGGAATATATTTCACAGTCTGCTAATTTGACCACAGATAACATCAATTATGAAGACTTGAGGTTTCCTTTGAAGGCTTCTGGCAGCAGGCTAGAGCCTAATTAAGGATTTATTTGAGATAAAATCAGTTATGACACAATGACAGTGAGAGAATCTTAAACTTTGAATATCTCTATCCAGGGACTTTTGTAACTGCTAGACCATAAACTTAAGACAGGATGCGTGGGAATGGTACGCTTGTAAGTTACATTTCCACATCGATTAACTAATGAGGGAAAGATCTAAATTATTGACACGATCTCCTTCTACCGCTCACTGTCAGTCAACTTGACAACTCATTGGTCAACTTGTTAATTTGACACCTCAAGCGAGACCATGTCACTGATGACTGAACAGAGTCAATTCTTGCATTGATTTCTTGTTTTCTACCTCTCTGACAGTAGGTGTCGTGGCTTCTTTTCAAACCATGTTGACATGGCTCAGGCGGTAAGAGCAGTCGTCTGGCAGTCGGAGGGTTGCCGGTTCGATCCCCCGCCCGGGCTATGTCGAAGTGTCCCTGAGTAAGACACCTAACCCCTAAATGCTCCCGATGAGCGGGTCGGTGTCTTGCATGGCAGCCAATCGCTGTCGGTGTGTGAGTGTGTGTATGAATGGGTGAATGAGAAGCATCAATTTGGATAAAGGCGCTATATAAATGCCAACCATTTACCATGTCCAAGCTGTTACCATAATGCAGCGGTGTCAAGCTCCAGTCCTGGCGGGTCGGTGTGTATGCAGGTTGTTTCCACCAATGGCTAAATGAGCTATAATTGGCTGTACACACCAACACTGGTTCACTCGTAGACTAGATCACAGTAGAATGTTTTAATGTAGGGACACAAGAACAATTTTTGGCTGTCTATGTTAGTGTTAATTCAGTAATTTTGGCTGTTTGAAGGTTAGGGTTAATTAAGTCATTAAAGCCGGCAGTTGGCATGAAAACCAGAAATAGATATGGCCCTCGTTGTCCACTTCTGCCATAATGCCAGAAATTGGATTATGCTCCAAAAAAAAGCATGATTTAAACCACAGGCTAGTAGTGGCCCATTTACTTCCCTCTGTAGATGACTGGAATATGGCTGCCTAAACCTGTTACTGGAGACCATTCTGTAGGGCAGGGCTGTCAAACTGAATCCCCAGGGGGCCGCAGTGTCTGCGGGTTTTTGTGGTTTCCTTTCAATCAGCTGCCAATTAAGGCCAATTAAGGCCGTGAGAACAAGGCGTGTGGATACTTTAACCAATCAATGACTTGAATGAACCCAGAACACCCCAAAAACCAGCAGACACTACGGCCCTCCAGGACTGGAGTCTCCAACCCGAACCCCACATATCATCCAACAGCTAGAGCAGCGGTCCTCACTCCTAATCCTGGAGAGATGTAGGGTCTGCTGGGGTCCTCACTCCTGGTCCTGGAGAGCTGTAAGGTCTGCTGGGGTCCTCACTCCTGGTCCTGGAGAGCTGTAAGGTCTGCTGGGGTCCTCACTCCTGGTCCTGGAGAGCCGCAGGGTGTGCTGGGGTCCTCACTCCTGGTCCTGGAGAGCCGCAGGGTGTGCTGGGGTCCTCACTCCTGGTCCTGGAGAGCCGCAGGGTGTGCTGCTTTTTGTTTTCGCCTTAATATCGGCGACCATTTCAGACCCAAGAAACCAGGTGAGGTGAGTTAACTGTGTAATTAATTGCTTTAATTGATTAATCAAGTGCTGCGTAACAACGAAAGGCAGCACACCCTGTGGCTCTCTGCTGTCAGGAGTGATGGCCACTGAGCTGGAGATCTCAATGAGCTGCTAATCATTAGAATCAGGTGTGGCAAATCAGGGTTGAAGTGAAAACCTGCAGGACAGCACATCTCCAGGAACTGGGTTGGGCAGCCCTGGACTAGAGAGTAATTCATGTGATCCATAGTGACCAAATGTCCCACTTTTCATGCTCATTCTGAGAAAATGTATATTTTCCCATGTTTTAGTTGTAGTGTATTTTAATGGGGTTTTCTGATTAAATGACTTTCCTTTATCATAGGTTTTAATTTCACTGTATATACAGTCTTGTGGGAATCTGGTTAATGTTTCCATAGTAAATGGTAAATGGCTGGCATTTATATAGCGCCTTTATCCAAAGCGCTGTACAATTGATGCGTCTCATTCACCCATTCACACACACATACACACACACTCACACACCAACTGCCATGCAAAGCACCAAGCTGCTCGTCAGGAGCAATTGGGGGTTAGGTGTCTTGGACACTTCGACACAGCCAGATGACTGTTTTACCTCCTGAGCCATGTCGCCCATAGTAGATCAACTTGGAGAAAAAAAAAAAACCTTTGTTGTTTCCTTGTTTGACTCCAAGATCGAATTCCCCGGCGCTGAAGAACCCACCAGGCCACCCGTTGGTGCCGGTTGTTGGTCTGACAGTGCTTGTCAGATCAGCACAGCAGGTTCCCGCTAGCAGCATGACCACTCCCCGGCTATTGGCGATGGCCTCAGCTCTTCCCCCCGAGGACAGCTGCAGGTGCAGTGCGCTGGCGGGGGCAGGCGGGCCAGATTTCATTTGGAGGATCAGGGATTATTGTTTGACTCAGCTGCCTCCATCGGCAGCTTTCCACGAGCTCTGCCGCAGTCTGGCTCTGCAGAAAATCCGCCTTCTTCGAGGAGCAGTTCTCTTCAGATTCTTTTCTCTCCGGAATTCCAAGTCTGTGTTCTAAAACTGTGTTCTGTTCTGCTTTCTGTTGGCAGTAGCGACTGTTACATCAGCGTCAGAATGTTCAGTTATGAACATTCTAATTACATACTGTAAGTGCGATCTTACAGCTTAAAGGGTTATATGTATGGACCCACTAGGTAAATGTCTTTCTTAGTAATGTGCATTTTACAGTATATGACATTTTCTGACTGTGGACAATCCAGAGCCATTTCTGCTATAATGCACTAATATCTGTGGAAGGAGGAATCATGGCCATTCAGAAACACTGAAATGTCACTGTCTGCATCAAGACATACTAGCTCAGCCTTTCCATAAAGCTTTCCGATGGCCTTCAGAAAAAAGAAATACAACTCTTCTCAGCTTCCTGCTTGATTAAACTGGCACCAAACTATTTTTTCTTCTTCTGTTAAACCCTCAGACTCCCGCCTGTCTCTGGGTGTTGCCGTGAGTTACGAGGGCAAAGCCCAGATCTGATGGAGAGCTCGCCTCAATGTGGGTTATGATCTGTAAAGAGAGAGGCCATAAGAGAGGCAGGAGTCTCAAACTCCATGTGGGTGCTGGTTTTTATCGCAGCCTCAGATCTTGATAGTATAATTTGTTAAATTACTTGCTGAATTAGGGCTGCGGCTTTGCACATAATGTTCAGTAGATAAAGTTAAATTTCTGTTATTTCTGTTGTCTAAAAATCAATCGTTGCTTATAATCTGTGCTTTAATACAGTTAAATGCATATGGCTGGATGGGTAATTGGAATCAATTCAGGCATTCATTGGTTGAAATGAACAACCTCTGTGGCAATGAGTTTGAGAATACTGCTCTGAGGAAAGAGGCTTCAGCGTGATTGGCTGATGTTCACCTCCAGCCGTTTCGCCTGCAAGGCCTTCAGACCAGCGGTGCCCAGATCTGTCACACCTGATCCTACCACTTAACAACTCAACAACATCTCTAGCTGTTGAATGAGGTGCACTTTGTTAGGGTTGGAGTGGAAAATCTCCAGGAACATGGTGTTAGAGGCAACAACACTAGCATTCTGGTCAAGGGGTACAAAATGTCTTAAAAGTTCACAGCTGTCATGAACGTAGCAGGCAGTTCTGGATCAATATGACAACGGAGGACAACCCTGATCACTGGCTGGGATGTGAGGGGAATTAAGAGGATGAAATGTGATCTTCCCAACACCGTTCAGACTTCAGACAGTCTGGGGGGGGGGGAGGTGTCCTTGGTGGAGATAAACCAGTAGACATCAATTAAGCTTATCTCAATAATCAATCAGGTCAGACAGGGACGTATTGATTAAAAGGGGGGGAGATTGACACCGGGGAGGACCTTGGGCGTAAACCGCACGTGGATTTACAGTAACCCTGACAGACCTGTCCACTCTGTGACAGATACGCCCGTGTCCCGTGAGCCGGAGACTATCCAAGGCTTCTGGGGTTCGTTGCATTGTACGGGCTGTGAGGCTGACAGCAGTGCTCTCTAATCCAACTCTTCCTGGATGTCTGTGGGAGACTGTTATGGAAATTGGTTATATTTCCATGCGGGAGTATGGTGTGCGCACTGTAATTCTCTATTCTTGGTTCTGCCGCTGTAGAGCAGTTTTTTATTTATTTTTTATTCAAATATATTTTTTGATATAAATATCTATATTTCAATATTACTCATGGCCCTGGAAGTCATTGCATTTATGTGTGTCTGTGTGTGTGCATGTGTGTGTATGTGTGTGTGTGTGTGTGTGTGTGTGCGTGTATGTGTGAGAATATGTGTGTGTGCATGTATTGTATATGTAACAGAATATGTGTGTATTCTGTGAGATTGTGTATGTGTGTTTTTTTTGAGTTTGTGTGACAGAGTGTGTGTGTTTGCGTGTGTGTATGCATGTGTGTGCGTGTGTGTATGTGTGTGAGTGTGTATATGTGTGTGAGTGAGTGTGTGTATGTGTGTGTGTATGCATGTGTGTGGGTGTGTGTGTGTATGCATGTGTGTGCGTGTATGTGTGTATGTGTGAGTGTGTATATGTATGTGTGTGTGTTCCAGTGTGTCTTGCCTGCTTCAGCTCACTGCACACATTACCCAGCCCATCTGTAGCGCCTGCAGAACAAAACACAACTCCCCTCTAAAAGACCAGAGAAACAGCCTCTACAAGAACAAAACCCGACTTCCTGCTCTTAAAGAGCAAAACAACAGCCTCCATCAGGAACAAAACCCATCTCTCCTCTAAAAGACCAGAGAAATAGTATCCACAGTAATGTCTTAACAAGTGATTTAGTCTTGAAATGAGGCCTAAAATCCTTTTTATTTTTCTCTGAAGTGGAAGTTATTTGCTTGTTTTAAGTTACTGTTTGCATGACAATTGAAATTTTCTTCCCTCATTTGCAAATCTCGAAAATGAGTCAGACTATCTCACCCCAACGGCAATATTTCTGTCTTATCTAGCAAAACATTAATAGAAATGATATTTTAATTACTTGTTGAGATCGACTTTTTTTTTTGTTTTGTTTGCAGAGCACCGAGCTGCAACGCCCCGAATTCCCACTCTAAGAGCAAAGCAGCAGCCTACCCTGCCATTTGTCTCCTGAGTGTGCGGTATTAAACAGAATTCCCCCTGCGCTCCCGTATGTTCCCAAAGCCTTGGCTTATAATTATTCCCAGGAAGCGCATCGCCCCCACCCCCGTCCTTCAGGTGTAATTAAGACGGATGAACCTCGGGCAGCCGAGAAGCGATGCTCATTTGCGCCCAGCGTTGATGACGTCACCACCACCCCTAGACCAGTGGAGTCAATACCAAAGAGCAAGAGATACGGAGGACTCCAGGGACAGGCCGAATAAAGAAACATTACAATCGCGCCCCGGGGTGGTATTACGCAATGATAAACACCGCTATTGGTTTTGATTGATGAAAATATTAGCCAAATCCCTTTAGCATTAATACACCTCGGTTATCTTGATCTAGGAAAATCCGCGTTGAGCCTACATGCGGTTTAGATATCTGCAGGCAGTGTTTCTCGGCATTAAAGGAGGGTGGGTGTTCGTGGTTGCTAGGAGCACTGCGACTGGGATGAAAGCAAACAATCAGCTGTTGACTCACTCCCACTCCGAATAACATTTATTGTCTCTCTTACTCTTCTCAGTTTGTCCAAAACGTGTGCATTGACACCAACTGCAGGGTTTCTGTTATAATAATAATATTACATGTTATTGCATTATACATTACAAAGCGCATAACCATAACCAGGGACAAGTGGGCTGAGATATCAGAAGTACACATGAAAGTGCTAAGAATGTCCACAAAAATAAGAACTTGGTCCTTGTACATTAACCTGATGAAAGACAAACGAAAGTAGAGCTAAAAACGGTTGAGCAAACATGGCAATGATAGTAATGATGAAATAAGTATAGACTCATGTGGGAACTACAAGAAACAGCTTGCATTGCCAAATGAAGGTAGCAATAGTCTTCCTTCAAATCAAGATGACCCGTGACCTTGCAGCCTTGGACTTCAGTTCCCACCGGGCCACCACCTACATCAGGGGTGGCTAACCCTTGGTCCTGGAGAGCCGCAGGGTGTGCTGGCTTTTGTTTTCACCATAAAACCAGCAACCGATTCAGAGCCAGGAACCAGGTGAGTCGACTTAACTGTGTAATCAACTGCTTTCCTTAATCAATTAACTGCTGAGTGACAATGCAAGGCAGCACACCCTGCGGCTCTCCAGGACCAGGGTTGGCCACCCCTGACCTACATCCTCTCTCTTAAATCTGGAGTCATGTGGAGTTTGAGGGGTGGAGGTGAGGATAAGGGGGTGGGGTTCCTGTCCTGTTCTCAGTGTAGAGATGCTCCCCGTGCCTCGGTACTGCACTCATCCACTGCTTCTTCTTCTTCTTCTCTGGTGTTTCTCACAGAAAAGGCTCCTTTAGCCTCAACCAGGGTTCAAATTACAGGGGAGCCAGGGGGAGGTCAAACGGACCTCACCCGAAAGAGACCAGAGCCCCCCCCCCCACCAGTCCCCAATCACACACCCACCCACAACAACAAGCACAGACCCCCAAACTAAAGCCAGAGTGTAATAACAACCCTTAGGGCCTGCACACACCGCTCCGCGCAAACTCGAAAACACTGCATCGTTCTGTCCGGCCTCTCGGTCGAAAAAGGGTCATTTCGAACAAAATGTCCCGCTTCGTTTCGAGAATACCGGAGCACCCTCGGTCTCTCGCTGTCGGAAGCCGCTTCCCTTAATCAGGGCAGCGTTGTGCCGACCCATTCTGACTTAAACACGGGTTTTTTTTCCACCTATAATCACGCGGACTCTGCTCAATTACGCTGGCGGGTCAGATGAAGCTGAATTGCCGCTGCTTATCGCCGAAGTGCCCCGCGTCGCTGGACCTCGTTATTATTCCGGGTGAAGGTCCTCATGCGGCTCGCGGCTGCAGATAAGGCCTTTAGCTCTGACGGAGCCCGCGGGGGCGGAACGGTAAAAACTGCGAAAGCGAGTGCAAAAATTACAAGACTCTTGACGGCTAATGAAGTCGACGAGACCCAAAAGAGACCCGAAAGAGACATAAAATGATGTTTAACCGTGTTGTAGTGAGCTAAACTACCGGATGAAAGCCATTCGGCACTTTCTGTGATTGCTAGCGAGCAGATTGAACAATAATTTTGGAACAATAATAATCAGCTTACTGGCAACAGAACACCTCGTGACATAAACCTGCTATTTTAGGAAAGGGTAAATTATTATGATGTCATTGCGGTTTTGGTGTCTTTTGATACTGATGATACTAAAGATCATACGGTTCTGTTGCTGTGTTAATTCCATTCTGTTTCCCCAGTTCTCTTTTGCCTTGTACTGTAGGAGGGTATTAGATGCCCCACTGGTTGGGTTGTATTTGTATTTTTTTTTTTTACGATTTCAAAGTTGCATGTTGCAACGCTCTGTAATTCACCTCGTGTGAGGGTGGCTGTCAAAACACAGAAATTGTGAAGTACAGAATACACAAATTAATATTTTATACATAAATAAACAACAGGGCTAGACACATGTGAAATGATGAAAAAACAAAAACAATGTTGGTTCTAGAGAGCAGGAGAGCCTTGGCGGTGAGTTTGCATCTGCATTCCAGAGGATGTGGGGATGTCATGTGGATACACACATATGGTGCAGGCATATTAGCGTGTGGGCGTGCGACAATATGTGTGGAATATCATTCCTCTCTCTCTCTCCCTCTCTCTCTCTCATTCTCGCTCTCTCCCTCTCTCTCTCCCTCTCTCTCTCCCTCTCTGTCTCTCTCTCTCTCTCTCTCTCAGATCAAGAGGGTGATTTTTATTACTTTTCCCCCTCTCCGTGTTGCTGGGGTTGTGTGGGTGGCCAGCGGGGAATTCATTAACTTTAGCATACTCGGTTCCTCTTCCGCATGTCAACGCAAGGAACAGGTTTAAAAATGTGTATAATTCACGGTTGTTTATCGGGGGCATCGGGGGTTTTCCCCCTGTCTCGGTTAGCCTCATGCGGTATATTTTCTCAATATGCTGTGTTCTGTGTGTATCTCTTCGGACTGCTTCTGACAGAGCTAGCGTACAGGTACAGGTGCACTGCTGACTGTGGAGTGTGGAACCCTGTGGTCATGTGACCGGGCGCTGGGGGCGTCTGGCCAGCTCTTCCACTAGGGGGAGCTCTGATGAAGGAGTATCGGTCAATCGCTGTGTCTGGGCTCCTCTTGTGGCAAAATTCCACATCCTCAGGGGACGTGTGGTAGGCGTGATTTCGTTCTGCCTCTTCAGGGCATGCATGACAATGGCTGATTTCGAGCCCTGCCTGAAATCGATAGGGTGTGGCATATGGCGTGTCACAGAACAGCAGTCAAGAAAATGTCCATCCATCCATACATTATCTGAACCCGCTTATCCTGAACAGGGTCGCAGGGGGGCTGGAGCCTATCCCAGCATACATTGGGCGAAAGGCAGGAATACACCCTGGACAGGTCGCCAGTCCATCACAGGGCACACACACCATTCACTCACACACTCATACCTATGGGCAATTTAGACTCTCCAATCAGCCTAACCCGCATGTCTTTGGACTGTGGGAGGAAACCCACGCAGACACGCACCCTGAGAACATGCAAACTCCACACAGAGAGGCCCCGGCCAACAGGGATTTGAACCCAGGACCCCCTTGCTGTGAGGTGGCAGTGCTACCCACTGCACCATCCGTGCCACCTCAAGAAAATGTGAAGTATAAAATAAATGCCTTCTGGGCTTTAGTACAGTATGTGTTATCAGGGCAGGGTCTGGACAGGGATTGCAGAAGCGTTAGCAGATCGTTGATGGAGCATTAGCAGAGCGTTAGCATAGCATTAGCAGAGGGTTGCAGAGGCATTAGCAGTGTGTTAACAGAGCATTAGCAGAGCATTGCAGAAGCATTAGCAGAGTGTTGCTGGAGCATTAACAGAGCGTTAGTAGAGCGTTAGCATAGCATTAGCAGAGCATTGCAGAAGCATTAGCAGAGTGTTAGCAGAGCATTAGCAGAGTGTTAGCAGAGCATTAGCAGAGTGTTAAGAGAAGCATTGCAGAAGCATTAGCAGGGCCTTGCAGAAGCATAACAAAGCATTAGCAGAGTGTTACCAGAGCATTAGCAGAGCGTTGCCGGAGCGTTGGCAGGGCTCCACAGCACCGGGTCTCTTCACAGCAATCGGACCCGCTCTGGCTGCGGCCCCAGGATACGCTCCCTCCCCCCGGCCCCTGGCCCCGGGCCCACGGCCCCCAGGCACTGAGAGGAATTAGCAGCTGATGAACAGCTCCTTATCGGCCGGGAGGAGGACGGACGTCTTCTCGTGCCAAACCTCCGGGCCGGGGCAGACACCGCCTCGGGAGGCTAAAACCAGCCCACCGCAGCTCAGGGAAGGCACAGAGCGCACAGCCAACCCCGCAGAAACCCAGCGCAAACCAGCCGACCACACCGCCCGTGAGTGTTCATTAACCTTTATCCTCGCAATGCAGTGTCCCTATAGTGCAACATAAATACCAGTACACTCTCAGAAATAAAGTCACAATGGAGGTAACATTTTTCATTCTTCATGTCACAGTGTTGTACTTTGTGTTGCTAGCCACTAGGTGTCACTACATTGATTTTGTCTCACTGCTTTATTGTCTTGTTGTACGCACCTGTTGTTAGTCTTGTGATTAGTGTTGCCCATTGTCTCCTGGATATAGCCCGGTCCTTTTCACTTGGTCTTTGTTGAGTCTTGACTTTAACCCTCCGTGAGTCCGTGAGTACCCTGTCTGATTCCCTGTCTGATTCCCTGTCTACCTGTACCTTGATTGGATATTCTGTTTTTGACCCTGGATTGTTTATACGCTACGAGACTGGATTGCCCTTTGTGTTTTGGCTACCTTTTGGGGTATTTTTAGTTTACCCTTTTTGGAAGTTCTTCATTGTTTTTTGGCTTTATGGAATTTTGGAAAATCCTCTGTTTTTGTTTTTGTTTCGTAAATCTTTTGTTTCAAGTCATCCACAGTGCTTGGTGGTCTAGGGGGTTGGCATCTGACTAGCACACCAGAGACCGGGCTTCTAGACCCGACCGTGACACTTCAAGGATCAAATTTGCTAAATGTACCCTGAAAGTACAGTCATGTTCTCTTCATGTACAAATTACTACATTTTCCATGCAGAATAGGTACAAATTAATAATATGTTGCTGGCTAGGGGCACAATACTATGTGCCTATTTGGTACCGCCCCAGCGACAAGCTTTTGTACCATTTTAGGCACTTTTCACAACTTAATTTCTGAGAGTGTGAGAAACCCTGCCTTCAATGGAAAACTCTTTGTCAGGCATTTCCCTTAGCACAGGGTGCCTGGTACCGAGTTGAGCTCCTTTTAGGTTTTTTTTGTACCTTTATTTCTGAGAGCGTGTCACACCTAGTGTTACTGGCGCCAGGCTCGTGGTGTTCCGAACACCGAGCTTGCTCACGCCGTTCCGAACAGCGGTATTTGCCTTTCTTGACAAATAAATGAATATTTACTTCCCGGTCGTGTTGGGTTTTTTATAATGTGTGTAAAGTTTAATTCCTTCCCTTTCCATAAAACCTGGGTAGGAGACGCCTACGTGATCCGTCTCAGCGCATGGTGAGACAGCAAAGGAGCTCCCCTGTGACCGTGTGGGCGGGGAGGCTTTCGCTAGTGAGAGACGGTAAGTGGGCCGGCTTATCTGCTGAAAAATGCCCAGGCGTGCCTTTGCTTCATGTGTGCTGTTCGGAACATTGTGAACAGGTGTTCGTAACTGACACCATGAGGTATTCCGAACACATTGAATACAATGAAGCAATGATAGTCATTGTCCTTTTCTGCATCGTTTTTAGTCCAATTCACATAAAAACCGTTTTAGCATCTCAGAGAGAGGCGATAAGTAGCTAATGTTGGCCACTCTCCGGTCAGTGAAATTAGTCATATGCCTTCATTAGTTTCTGCATTGTATTTTTAGCATATTTACATTTACATTTTACATTTTAGTCATTTGGCAGACGCTTTTAATCCAAAGCGACTTACAAGTGCATAGGTTCTTCCACAAGTCAAAGCATCACATCCAAAGCTAGGACAATACATAAGAAGTGCTGTTCTAAACATATAGTCATCATAAGTGCAATTTTTCTTTTTTTGGGGGGGTTAGACAAGAGGGATAGGGATATCAGAAAGGGGGGCGGGGGAAATGAGGAGGGAGGACTAAGGTAGAGTTTGAAAAGGTGTGTTTTTAGTCTGCGTCGAAATAGGGGGAGGGATTCTGCTGTCCTGACAGTGGTAGGCAAGTCATTCCACCACTGAGGAACCAGAACGGAAAACAGGAGTGAACGTGCAGCTCGACCGCCAGGTGCACGCAGAGAGGGAACCATAAGGCGACCAGAGCTGGCAGACCGGAGTGGTCTAGCTGGGGAGTAGGGAGTGATCAAGGATTGTATGTAAGGTGGGGCAGTCCCCTTAGCAGCCTGAAATGCCAACACTAGGGCCTTGAATCGGATGCGTGCGGCAATAGGAAGCCAGTGGAGGCTAATGAGAAGCGGGGTGACATGAGCCGACCTGGGCTGACTGGTGATCAGGCGAGCTGCAGCATTCTGGACCAGCTGGAAGGGCTTGATGGCACACGCTGGGAGACCGGCTAGGAGGGAGTTGCAGTAATCCTGGCTGGAAATAACGAGCGCCTGGACTAGGAGCTGGGTGGCTTTCTCCGTCAGGAGATGACGGATACGGCGTATATTGTACAGAAAGAACCTGCAGGTTCTGACAGTGGAGGATACTTGTGGAGCCAGGGTGAGGCAGTTATCAAGAGTTACCCCAAGATTCTTTGCCGTACGGGAGGAGGAAACTACAAAGTCCTCAACAGTCAGTGAGAGGTCGACTGACAGAGAGGACTTAGCCGGGATGTAGAGAAGCTCAGTTTTGGCAAGGTTAAGCTTCAGGTGGTGGTCAAGCAGGCAGAGATCTGTGTGGTGACCTGGGTATCAGGGGGGGAAGGAAATAAAGAGTTGGGTATCATCGGCGTAAGAGTATTTACGCATTGTTAAGACACCTCTCATAAGGGGCGGGTACCTCCACATTACCTGCCACTCCCTCATTGGCACAGGCACCTCCACATTCCACCAACCACAGCCTGCCTCTTAACCGTCACCAGGTGAACATGTACGTAAAACGTGACTTCATGGGCGGTTCCAGGATTGAGTTTGGCAGGGGTCAGGTGGGAGTTAACCTTCAGGAAGATGATGAATGGCTGAGAATTCCCCAGGGACCCATTGTGATCAGAAATTTAATTGGGGAGGGGCGGAGGGGCAGGGGGGGGCAGTTCCCGGGGGTGAGCACTGAGAACCCCCCCATATATTCCCCTCTCGAAGTGCTTCACACTTGTACACCATCTTTGCATCCCATTTCCAGTTATCTAAGTGATGTACCCTCACAAGGCTTTGGCTCTTAGTCTTGATGCGTGTATCCTCACAGCATGGCTTCTTGTGTTATCAGTGACCAAGGGCAGTGTTTTTGTTTGGAAAAACCTCCCCTTCAACCCACTCTGAACCTGACGGCTGTTTGACAACTTACCCTGGACCAAATGGGCCAGGCCACTTATCCCTTCTTGTTGTTGTTGTTATTGTTGTTGGGTGAAAGCATATTGAGAGCGAGCTTAATAAAGCATGTCCTGTTTACTCAGCGGGTACGAGGGAAGCAGGCACTAAGTGACGTCGCTGCAGAATGTTGATGTACCGCGTTTCTCAGCCAACGGAAAGTGTAAGCGGCGATATCAAAAACAAATTTAGCGCAGGTCGCCTGCCAGCTTCACGGTGGCCCCAGTGCATAGCAACGGAACAACATGGTGGCTGTCATTACTGTCACTCAGGTATGTGCGTTGGCCTGCTCATGGCTTAAGTACATTGTTTACATGCCATCCATTTGCTTGGCTGGATATTTATGGAAACAATTTTGGTTAAGTATTTTAAGGTGTTGAAGGAATTGATTTAATGCTATCGAGCCATGCCTCATCTGGGAATCCGACTTGCAACCTTTAGGTTACTACGACTATACTTCCATCATGGTATACTATATTAAACTACACTGCTGTACTAGCATAGTATAGTATACTACACTGCCATCCTAGTGTAGCATACTACACTGCCACCCTAGTATAGACTACTATACTTCCATCATGGTATACTATATTAAACTACACTGCTGTACTAGCATAGTATAGTATACTACACTGCCATCCTAGTGTAGCATACTACACTGCCACCCTAGTATAGACTACTATACTTCCATCATGGTATACTATATTAAGCTACACTGCTGTACTAGCATAGTATAGTATACTACACTGCCATCCTAGTGTAGCATACTACACTGCCACCCTAGTATAGACTACTATACTTCCATCATGGTATACTATATTAAACTACACTGCCGTACTAGCATAGCATAGTATACTACACTGCAATCCTAGCGTGGTACATTATACTACATAGATGCCCCAGCATAGTATACTACTCCCAGTGAGGAGCAGTGAGATAAAGCGCTATACTCCTGCCCCAGTGAGGAGCAGTGAGATAAAGCGCTATACTCCAGCCCCAGTGATGAGCAGTGAGATAAAGCGCTATACTCCTGCCCCAGTGTGGAGCAGTGAGATAAAGCACTATACTCCAGCCTCAGTGAGGAGCAGTGAGATAAAGCGCTATACTCCTGCCTCAGTGAGGAGCAGTTAGATAAAGCACTATACTCCTGCCCCAGTGAGGAGCAGTGAGATAAAGCACTATACTCCAGCCCCAGTGTGGAGCAGTTAGATAAAGCACTATACTCCTGCCCCAGTGTGGAGCAGTGAGATAAAGCGCTATACTCCAGCCCCAGTGAGGAGCAGTGAGATAAAGCGTGTGGCGGTGGTGAGATCTGCATCACAGAGCGACGGGAGGCGGCAGGCCTGCAGCAGTCAGCAGGAGCGTGCAGCAGTCAGCAGGGGCGTGCAGCAGTCAGCAGGAGCGTGCAGCAGTCAGCAGGAGGGTGCAGCAGTCAGCAGGAGCATGCAGCAGTCAGCAGGAGGGTGCAGCAGTCAGCAGGAGCATGCAGCAGTCAGCAGGAGCGTGCAGCAGCCAGCAGGAGCGTGCAGAAGTCAGCAGGAGCGTGCAGGAGCGTGCAGCAGTCAGCAGGAGCGTGCAGCAGTCAGCAGGAGCGTGCAGGAGCATGCAGGAGCGTGCAGCAGTCAGCAGGAGCGTGCAGCAGTCAGCAGGAGCTTGCAGCAGTCAGCAGGAGCGTGCAGCAGTCAGCAGGAGCGTGCAGCAGTCAGCAGGAGCGTGCAGCAGTCAGCAGGAGCGTGCAGAAGTCAGCAGGAGCGTGCAGGAGCGTGCTGGAGCATGCAGCAGTCAGCAGGAGCGTGCAGCAGTCAGCAGGAGCGTGCAGGAGCGTGCAGCAGTCAGCAGGAGCGTGCAGGAGCGTGCAGCAGTCAGCAGGAGCGTGCAGCAGTCAGCAGGAGCATGCAGCAGTCAGCAGGACCCCGGCTCGCTGAGCTGTGCTCGGCAGCTCCACATCTGCACAGCCTCGGGCGCAGTCAGACAGGTCGCTGACGCGTGCTAACGAGGGGTCCGCCGGATGTCCCGCAGAAGCCTTCCGGGCTCTTCCGTGTTTAACAAGCTGCGAATCGCGGCCGGCGTGGCCCCACCTGCTATCGCCCCCCCCCCCCCCCCCCCCCGCGCAAATGAGAACAGACCGCAGGCTCGTGAACTATTGATTTCTCATTCGTACATTTATTTAACCACCCGTGGCTTGATTTACGGCCAGGACAGGGAGTACAGTCACGCTGAAATACCCCCCCCCCGTAAATTGGTGATTTTTGGAAATCCTGGCT
Source organism: Conger conger (assembly GCF_963514075.1). Lineage (NCBI taxonomy): Eukaryota > Metazoa > Chordata > Actinopteri > Anguilliformes > Congridae > Conger > Conger conger. The sequence goes on from NC_083761.1 coordinate 7,832,966, forward strand.
GGGAAGAAAGCTGCAGTAAAGCTTGAGCGGTCGCCAGATAGATTCCCCACATCCAGGTAATACATTTCCTGTCACATTTGCCTCCGGTGCATAATCAACAGCACTTTGAAACTGTCTGATTTCCTCTGTGAGTAAAGTGCCGAGTCACTCTCATTCGCGAGTGATACAGATGCAGTGAACCGTTGGCCGGGTTGCCATGGTCGACGTGTGAGTTCAGCGCTCTTAAGTCCTTTCACTGAACGAATGATAAAAGCGGTGGGTTTTTCATTGAGGGAGATGCTTTTGATTTTGCCATCGGCTGCCTGCAGGAGTGTCTTTCTGCACACTAACAGATAATGAGGGGTTGCCATGTCAGTCCTGCACTGATGTTGCCAGGTGTCCACGTGCTGTAGTAGCTGGTTCTTACACACAAAAACGTCTATGGAAATGTACTGTATCTGTCCAATGCCAAGCTTACAGTACCGCGCAACTGAAACACACTCTCAAAAATAAAGTGACAGTGGAGGTAAAATTTTGTTCTTCAAGGATAGAATTTCCCGAATGTGCATTTCCGAGCCCAAAAGGCACAAGCAAATTCTGTATTGCCAATTTTATGTACCTATAATTTCATAGCATTTGTACCTTTTTAGGCACTTTTCAAACCTTTATTTCTGCAGCTAACACAAAGTATTCTCGAAATATTGCTGCCATGTTGTGACAGCGTTATAACGTCGACAAACTTTCCAGTAGCGTCGGGAGAACATACTATTTTAGCTGGGCTGGACTTTGCAGATTCTGAAACAAAAATCTGTTGAAGGATTTCAAGATTCACGCACGGAATGTCTTAATACGACAGTCCCCAGCTGAGCTCATTTCTGGATGCTTTCTACGATGGGGATTACTTTAAAATATCCCGTCCTGGCCCTACGGTTATTTGGAGAGCGCGGCGGCAGTGATAAGAAGCACCTGAATTTGCTAAACATCACATTTTCCTGCGGGCTGGGAGAATCGATAATGTTGAAACAGCGAGATTGTTCTCTGTGTTTATTATCCACAGTGGCAGCGGTGTCGGCGAGATCATCACTCTTTACGGCGGCCGGAGGACGAGGCGGCGGACTGCTCTCAGGCCGGAGCCTGCCCTGTTCCTGCCTGTCGAGTGAGGTCACAGCGCAAAAAAACTACTAATGATCCAGGTGTGTGTATGTGTGTATGTGTGTGTGAGGGTGTGTGGGTGTGTGTGTGTGTGAGGGTGCCAGGTGGGTGTGTCTCTGTGTGTAATGGAGGCAGCCCTATGGAGTAATCATGGCTCTTGGGTGTGTGTGACGTGTGTGTGTGTGTGTGTGTACTGGTAGCAGCCCTATGGAGTAATCATGGCTCTTGGGTGTGTGTGAGGTGTGTGTGTGTGTGTGTGTGTGTGTATGAGTGTGAGATGTGTGTGTGTGTGTGTGTGTGTGTGTGTGTGGGTGTGTGTGTGTGTGAGGTGTGTGAGGGTGCGAGGTGGGTGTGTCTCTGTGTGTAATGGAGGCAGCCCTATGGAGTAATCATGGCTCTTGGGTGTGTGTGACGTGTGTGTGCATGTCTCTGTGTGTACTGGTAGCAGCCCTATAGAGTAATCACGGCTCTTGGGTGTGTGTGTGAGGTGTTGGGTGTGCATGTGTCAGTGTGTGTGTGTGTGTGTGTGTGTGTGTATGTGTAAAAACAGTGTTCATGCACAGTAACACAGGCTGCTCATTCCCCTGGCGTCGTGTGTCTGAAAGTGTTCTTCATAGTCTGAGCAATTACCGCCAATGCCCTTTAAATTATGGGCATTTTATAAAAAAATGCCAGCATTTAATAGACAGGCCAAGTGGAAAGATAAACTATAACTCTTGACATAATGGCTTCTTTTATAACAAAGACTCAGGGGGAAATTGCTCTTTTGTACTCGTATGAATAAAATATATATTTATAATTATTTTCTGAGATTGTTAAAAGGTGAAGGAAAGTCACACTTGCGGTATTCTCAAACTGTGCTAATCATTTTAAGACTCTTATGTAACGCAAAATCCCTCTTCCCAGTTAAAGGCAGGTCGTGACGGCTTGTTCACAAGCTCTGAGGTGCCATTGGTATCAAGAGGGCAACAATAAACTCATTACCATGGATACGGTACATTTGCGAGGGGGTGTTCCTATTGGATAGAGCTCTTTCACAGTCTCTGCTGCCTGACTGTGGCTGCCCAGGGGTCTTGTGAACGAAAGGGCTGTGTGTGTGTGGTGTGCGTGTGCGTGTGTGTGGTGTGCGTGTGTGTGTGAGTGCGTGTGTGTGAGTGTGTGTGTGTGTGTGTGTTTGGTGTGCGTGTGTGTTTGGGTGTGTGCATACGTGTCTGTATGTGTGAGTGTGGTGTGTGTGTGTGTGCGTATTTGTGTGTACATGTGTGTGTGCATGTGTGTGTATGTGTGGTGTGCGTACGTGTGTGTATGTCTGTGTATGGGTGTGTGTGTGTGTGTGTGTGCATATGTGTGTCTGGTGTGCCTGTGGGTATGTGTGTGTGTGTGTGTGTGTGCACGTGTGTCTGGTGTGCGTGTGGGTATCTGTGCGTACGTGTGTGTGTGTGTGCATATGTGTGTCTGGTGTGCGTGTGGGTATGTGTGTGTGTGTGTGTGTGTGTGTGTGTGCATATGTGTGTCTGGTGTGCGTGTGGGTATGTGTGTGCATATGTGTGTCTGGTGTGCGTGTGGGTATGTGTGTGTGTGTGTGTGTGTGTGTGTGTGCACATGTGTGTCTGGTGTGCGTGTGGGTATGTGTGTGTGTGTGTGTATGTGTGTGTATATGTGTGTCTGGTGTGCGTGTGGGTATGTGTGTGTGTGTGTGTGTGTGTGCACATGTGTGTCTGGTGTGTGTGTGGGTATGTGTGTGCGTGTGTGTATGTGTGTGTGTGCACATGTGTGTCTCCAGGCCTCTGGTTTCACCTGCTCATCAATCAGGCGCTGAATGGCTGTGCTGGGGCAGCAGCTCTGGTTCCACGGGACCCCTGTGGAATGTGTGCGGCCTGAGAGAGAGAGAGGTGAGGGGGGGTAATTAAAGCTACAGACACACCAGCTACACTAAACCCTCACCCTCCCGCTGACCCCTGACCCCTCACCCCTGACCCCTCACCTCTCACCTGCCAGGTCTGCTCTCACCTCTCACCTCTCACGGCACACATTGCCTTCACACCTCCGCACATAGCAGTAACCCGCTCTGTGAAACTCTCACTGTGAATCACTGCCCTGTGTGTCTCTCTCTCTCTCTCTTTCTCTCTCTGTGCCCTTAAAGGGATATTTCACTTTGGTACAACACAAGTAATTGTGTGGACTTTACCCCCATTTTATTTGCTGAGAGTGAATATTAGCAACATGAGCTATCCCTGCCAGCCGTTAACTACATCACCATATCTTCCCACTTGCCCAGCGCTCATTCACTTCCATTCATATTTGTGACCTTGCTGAAATTAGTAGTTTTAAAGCATACACCACCTACGTAGGATTATAGCTGAATAAAAGAGTCTGCGTCACTGAAGCATTTGTGTTGCTTTATTGCCTTGAAAAAAGTTTTTACTACTGATGTATTCTCGAGCATTATAACACATTCACGTCGGTGTGTGAATTAAAATGATCGAACTATAAAAATGATCAAAATATTTTCCGTATTTCGAGACAGTAGTGAATCTGAAAATAGTTCTTCCATTTATAGCTAACCTAAACCCAAAAACATAAACCCAAAAACTCATCTGCTCCAAAAGAAAAACAGACAATTTGACATTAATACTCCGTAGTTAGTGTCTAAGGTACTTCAAAACAATGAATTCCCGGCAAGGTCAGAAAAAATAATGGGAGTGAATGGGAGCTGGAAAAAATGGGAAAAACGGCCATGTTACTAACGGTTTTTGGGGGCTGCTAATATACACTCGACACAAATAAAATGGAGTACGCTCCACAAACGTACTTGTGTTACCAACGTGAAATGTCCCTTTAAAGCTCAAAAGGCACTGTAGCAAAGCCCCAGCCGTAGTGAAGAGACCCCCCCCCCCCCTTCCCCTCATCCCCTCCGCATTCCGCCCCCCCTGCTGGCCCTGTGTCTGCACACCCTGCCAGAATCATTGCTCACTTGGAACAGCCCACCAAGGTGCACTGAGCACCGTCCAATGCACCACGGCAATGTGTGAACACCAGAGGATCGGGGTGTGAGATTATCTTTCCGCTTTTACCGCCATCTTACAACCCGCTTCGGACTGCGGTGCATTGTATGAAATGCGATAAAGGAACAAAGTGTATCGTGACATTATCGTTATTATTGTTATGTGTTGGTGTGTGTCAATGTGTGTGGGTGTATGTCTGTGTATGGGTCAGTGTGTGTGCGAGAGGTGTGTGTGTGTCTCAGTGTGTAATGGCGTCAGCCCTATGGACTAATCACAGCTCATGGGTGTGTGTGTGTGTGTGTGTGTGTGTGAGGTGTGTGTGGGTGTGTGTATGTGTGTGAGGTGTGTATGTGCATGTGTGGTGTGTGTATGTCTCGGTGTGTACTGGTGGTAGCCCTATGGAGTAATCACGACTCTTGGGTGTAAGTAAGGTGTGTATGCGTGTGTGTGTGTGTGCGTGGTGTGTGTGCATGTCTCTGTGTGTAATGGCGGCAGCCCTATGGAGTAATCACGGCTCTTGAGTGTGTGTAAGGTGTGTGTATGTGTGTGTGTGTGTGCGTGGTGTGTGTGCATGTCTCTGTGTGTAATGGCGGCAGCCCTATGGAGTAATCACGGCTCTTGAGTGTGTGTAAGGTGTGTGTATGTGTGTGTGTGTGTGCGTGGTGTGTGTGCATGTCTCTGTGTGTAATGGCGGCAGCCCTATGGAGTAATCACGGCTCTTGGGTGTAAGTAAGGTGTGTGTGCGTGTGTGTGTGGTGTGTGTGCATGTCTCTGTGTGTAATGGCGGCAGCCCTATGGAGTAATCACGGCTCTTGGGTGTCAGTAAGGTGTGTGTGTGTGTGTGTGTGCGTGGTGTGTGTGCATGTCTCTGTGTGTAATGGCGGCAGCCCTATGGAGTAATCACGGCCGTTGGGTCCTGCTGTGCTCTGATGTCACCGCCCTGGCGTCTCCCGTTGAGGCACTGTGTCTCTCCACGGGACAGAGCGCATCCAAACCGCTTCCTCTTCCTGTTCTCAGAACCCCTTCAGAGGTCAGCGTGGCACTGGTGACCCACAGGAAAAAACATGAATATAGTTACGTAGAAGTGATTACTTTGTTCTCTTTAACCTAGCAGTTTAATGTACTATTGAATACTAGTTGTTTATGTCTTGTGAATGTGTATGTGTGTGTGTGTGCGTGTGTCAGGGTGTGTATGTGTACATTCAGTAGACCTGTATACCAGCTTGGTAATGCAAATATTTAATCAGCCAATTATGAGGCAGCAACTAAATGCATAAAAGCATGGAGACGTGGTCAGCTGTTTTTCAGACCAAATGTCAGAATGAGGAAGAAATGTGATCTAAGTGACTTTTACTGTGGAAAGATTGTTGGTGCGAGACAGGGTTGTTTGAGTATCTCAGAAACTGCCAATCTCCTGGGAATTTCAACAGTCTCTAGAGTTTGCAGAGAATGGTGCAAAAAGACAAAAAAAACCATCCAGTGGGCAGCAGTTCTGTGGGCAGAAACGTGTTGTTAATGAGAGAGATCAGAGGAGAAGGGTCCAGACTGGTCCAAGCTGACAGGAAGGTGACAGAAGAGAAACGTATCTCTGAAAACACAACACGCCAAACCCCTAGGCTACAGCAGCAGAAGTCTAAATAAAATAAGTCTAAATAAAACCTAATCAAGTGCTCTCTGAGTGTATAAATGCATGAGAGGGTGTGTGAGAGTGTTTGAAGTCCATGACATGTACTGCAATATAGTTGATGATTCAGGTCAATTTCCATTTCACATCTACATGACACCTGTTGTGAACCCTGTGCAGAAACATATTTCACAGTGCCGAGAGCAGTGACAGCTACATCGCCATGGCCCGGGATAGCCAGGCTAATGGCGACACTTAAGATGCACGGGGCAGCGCGCTGATTCATGGCTGTCATTACCGGATGCTTCTCGGGAATACGTTTAAAAGGCTGACGCGCGTAAACAGAAATAACACTCCCCGCTTGGCTTCGGGCGCGCGTCCGCGGAACGCTAACACCCTGCCGCTAACGGCGTAGCAGTAACCCGCGGTTACGGCTTTCTGTCAGCACATCCGCGAATAGCGCGTGTGAAGATTATCGCCGTTCGCTCGCCGCCGGCTATGTTTTCATATTCGTGCTGTAGCCGCGTGATCTTCAGCAGCCAATCAGAGTGTCGTTAGACTTCAGCACCGCCGCTGTGTATGTGTTCCTTGAATTCTGAATCGGCGCTGTTGATTGGTAGCCTATCAGCGCGATACCATGGTGACTGTGCGACGTTCTGGCAGTGTATTGAAGAACCTCCCCTTGCCCCAAAACACAGCGTGTGTCCAAAAACCACCCTTCACCCAAAATAGAGTCTTTGTCGATACCCACCATGTGTATTGTGCATGTATACTTTGATCCTGTAATGAATTCACCACTTTCATCTTTTTCTTCTTCTTCTGTTTCTTCTTGCAGGTAAAATGTGACATTCTAACGAGACACAAATAAGCAATGTGCTTTGCAGAGGTAGATGAGAAAGATGACAAATTAATAATAGATCACTCAGAACATCTGAACAAGCGAGTGTTCAAACGAGACAGGTTCATCCAGTTTGACCATGGCGTTAAGATGTTCCCTCCTTCAGAATGGACTTAAAGCAGATTATGATAAAAGCACAGTGTGTGTGTGTGTGTGTGTGTGTGTGTGTGTGTGTGTGTGTGTGTGTGTGTGTGTGTGTTAACATACATGGGCCTGCATATGTGTGGCTGTGGGTGCATGTCCTCAAATCAGGAGAAACTTGCAAAATATTCAAGGGAGTTTCCATATGAAATGTATATAAATGTTTAATTGAATAAGAACTGTGATTTATACAGTGCCTGATATTACTTTTTTGATTTACTGCCCTTTGAGTTTAGAATGTCTTATGAAGTACTGAAGATAAGATTTTGGAGTCTCTAAAGAACATGTTTTTATATTGCCTTGATAAATGATACAATACTTGGAGTATAACCTTTTTATCATAAACTTGCATATTGTTTTCATATGCACCTCTATAGTGTTATTTCCATACTTGTATGGAGATTTGTAAATCTTGACATTTAAGATCGTTTTGATTTAAAGCATTCGTTTTCTACGTTTATGTGAGATGTCAACTTAAAGGTATTGGTAGAATTAGTTTCCCATCATAATATTTTATGTGTAGTAACTGACCTTTTAAGCAGAAAATAATACAATAGCAGTAACATAATTTAGGACTACATCTGCTGTGAAAAATTAGTTCATTTGTTGAGAAGTGTTGTACTTAATCTATGTAGAAGAGTTTTTCCTATATTATAATTCTCCTTAGAAAACTACTAAATATCCAACTTCAATTGCATAGCTATGCTGTTTGTGTGATATGAAGGAGGAATGGCCTTTTAAAGTGTGTACTTGTTTTGGTTGATTGTCGTGTTTGTGACCATTTGCACCAAATTTCCCAAGATGAATAATGAGCAGAATCAAGGTGAGATTAGGAGAGATTAGATTAGAGAGCGTGTGATTGGCTGATATCCAGGATAGATAACCAGTAAACCAGGGTGTTTATGCTTCTTTCTAATGCCAAAATGAAAGAACATTAGATTACGCCGGCAAGAAAAAAGTACATGGCATTACGGAGAGGTGATGTTCTCAATAAGGCACAGGTCCATCGTTTCACACGTAGACATTCAGAGTCAAACATCTCAAACGCGGCACATGTGCTTCTGAACAAGGTGTGCTTTCGGGTGTCTGTCGTGTCCTAAAATAGACGGCCATTTCTCAGTCTGGTCTCCTCGCCTGCTTGCTTGCTTCGCCCGTGCCTTTTTTTCATTATTTCATTAGAAAGCACATTTCCTGCCGGAGAGCTGTTGGCTCCTGTTTGAAATGTCAACCCACAATCATATCTGGTGTCTAATTAAAAACTCATCCCACACGCAGGGCTGCGTCTCACGCAGGAAGGTGATGAATCTGCTCTCTTAATAAGAACGGAGAGAGAGAAAATGCAGAGTCATACAGAGCGTTGCATCGTGAATCCTTCCCTCCCTCCCCCTCTCTCTCCCTCTATCCATCTTTGGCTTAGTCTCCCTCCTGGTCTCTCTTCATCTCTTGTTCTCTTTCTCTCCCACTCTTTCCTTTGCTGTCTCTCTTTCTTCTTCTCCCACACTACCTTTCCAGTTCTCTCTTTTTCCTTCTCTCTCTCTTTCTATCTCCCTCTTTCCATCTCTCTCTCAACACTAACTAACTGAACTAAATTAAACAATTTGTCAGCTGTTCCATTTTCCAAATATGGCTTTGAGGGCTAGTTTTGTTTCTCCATTAACATGAGGCCTCTGGACATTTAGGTACAGTGACCTCCCCCTCAGACTCTGTGTCTGTAAGTACACAAGCTGAGATGATTGTGCTGGGTGTAGAACAAGCATTCATCTTTAGGATCTTTATTTTGATCTTTATTTTCCAGCAGGTCAGAAACATTGGCCCTAGTCTGTGGGCCGGTGGTGTGGCATGAGAAAATTAACATCCTCCATCTTCTTAGTGGACTGGAGGTCACTGGAGCGGTTATTGTGTTATTGACTGGTTCATGTCTAGACACAAACACTACGAAAAGTTTATCTTTCTCTGAAGAATAACATATTATATAACTTGTTTTGATTTCCTGTTTGCTTGGCAAATTATATTTTAATTGGCAATGAGTCAAACAATCTCACTCCCATGACAATATTGTTTTTCTTATTTAGTAAAAAAAAAAAAAGAAAGAATACGAGTTTAAGTCAAAATATAAGACATAAATACTTGTTGAGAGTGGCTTATATTTTGTTGTTTTTTTTGCAGTGAACCGCTCCAGTACTGACCTGGCTCAGCGGGAAACGCAGTGATTCTATTTAAATCAGTTGGCAGTTAGTTTACATTTTGCCAGCACTCCTGCGATTTCCGACGGGCTTAGTTCCAGTCGAGGAGTGCTGGTAAAGTTGCCTGGGTGAGCATTCACGCTAACAAACCGTGAGTGGCTCTCTCACCCAACGTGACCCTCCTCAGGCGCTTGTAGATGAGTAGGCAGGCTCATTAATAAGTGGATACTGAGACAAATGGCTCCGCATTCGCAGAAATATCCAGGCAAGGAGGGGAAGCTGAAGACTACGGGAGGAGTAGATATTTTTTTATTGGGTTTTTATTGGGACGGGAGGGGGGGGGGGGGTTATGTTAATTGGTTACTGCATAAGTCAGAAAGTGCGCCCTTGTTTTTGCTGACTAACGCTGAGGCAGTCAGCTAACCCCCCTCCCCCCCCCCCCCCTCCAACATCTCAGCCTTCCAGCACCACCTCTCTCCCCCTTAGGATCACGCTGACTGAGCCAAATCCAATCTGGCTATTGATCAGCATATGCAGGGGTGAAAGGGTAGGCTGCTTGTCCTCAACTGACTATTCCGCGTCACAACCCCCCCCCAGAGGCCCAATACACCCCTCTACCCCCCCCCCCCCCCCCAAAACCCCACACACAAACCCTAATTCCATCGTCGAAAACCCAGGGTTTTCACCCCCACCCAGGCATACCGAATCTGGCCGGGCAGATCTGGACACACGGTGTTTGACATGCCAGCTACCAAAGGAGGGTTCCTATCACTGTGAAAGGAAAAGGAACAGTTGCTTTTTTCGGTCAAACGGCTGACAGCATGTGCATCTGTAATTATTGTCTCTCATTGGTGCTTTCATCCACATTGAGGCATGATGCAGGACTGCTATCTGGGTACTTACTTAATATCAATGAACCGATGTTCCGATTGGCTGGGCAGCTCCAACGAACTGAACGCCGTCTGTGCCAAGCGATTGCATTTCTTCCGGCTACGAGGTGGACCGTGCTGAATGTGGACATATGTATGCAAATGAGCATATACTTGTGATGTCCTTCAGAAGTACTTCACAGAAGTCCAAACGGCTCGATTAAATGCACATTTTCTTCATACGGGTTTTGTGAACCCTATTTGGGGACCGTGCATTTTCATACTTCAAACTTTCATGCAGTGTTTTTAATAGTACCTTTGTAACTCCACATGGCGAGGGAAGTGTCATTTTCCACAAGATGGAGCCTTTAAAGTGAAGGGATGATAACTGATGAGTCGCTGAGTCTGTGCGTGAATCCAGTGACGTGCTGTTAGAACTTGGCACGGATTTGAAATGGGGACACAGTGGGAGTAAGGTGAGCTTGTCCCTCTGGAATGCCTGCTATTTTTACATGCTAATAATAACCCCCTCCCAGAAGGCTTTGCAGTGTCACTACTGATGTCAGTTTTCACCATGGGAGTTTGAGTTCGCATTTGGATTATGTAACCGGAAAAGCAGACGCTTGATCAAACAACGGTGGGGAAAATGTAGCTCGTCCAGGTTGTGATTCCGCTAGGACAAAGACAACGCCAAACAATATTCTGTACAACTTCCTAACTCACTCAGTGTTCTGATGCAGTGTCCTTGAGACAACAAAAAAAAAGTTTCAGAGGAAGTCTATGACAGTATTCTGGGAGTAACAGCTATGATTCTTTTACTTTAAAGGCAGTTACAAAGATCACAAAAGTCTAGGCAAAAAAATAACCTTTAGAGTCGCTGGTTTCCGGGCCTCTCTTTGGTGACCACAGCTTCCCTGCCCTTAGGGACACTTTCTCCTGCCTGTCAATAAAGATTTCTGACAGAGGCTCTCTCAGACCCAATCTGACAGCAATTAACTGCAAAGGCCAAGAAAGCTCCAGGTGATATGTGTCTAGCCAAACAACATTGTGTCTCTTTCTCTGCGCCAGAATTTCCATTAAGCAAACACAAAACCGATCTCTTTCATCTTCCGATGTAGCACGTGCTGTCTCCTCCAATCCCATTGGCTCATCTGAATGTGCCCTGATGCCTCATTGGCTGTTAGGACTGTGATGTCATCATCATCTCCAGTGTGAAGAATCTATAACGGTTGAGAGGGGTGCAGAACTGTGGTTGTAATTAAGACATGTTCCGTCTTTAACCTTTAACCTTTAACCTTTCTTCATGCAGTTTAGCTCCAGAAAGTTGTCTGGCTACCAACATAAGGCACACATTTTTCTGTGTGTATGTGTACGTGTGTATGCATGTGTGTGTGTGTGTGTGTGTGTACATGCCTTTTGGAAAAGCCACCAAATTATTGTTTTTCCTTTCCTCCAGCAGTCGGTTTTTGATAAGTCACTGTAATCTTCCCGAGTGGCACCTCCAGCTCAGGGACCGGTCCTGAGCACAGTGAACAAAACTGTGCCCATCGCCCAGGGTGAGCCTGCAGGGTCTGCTCTGTCATCATCTCACACAGATCCCTGTGCCCCCTTCAGTCTGCACCCTACCTGTGCCCCCTTCAGTCTGCACACTCCCTGTGCCCCCTTCAGTCTGCACACTACCTGTGCCCGCTTCAGAGTCTGCACACTCCCTGTGCCCCCTTCAGTCTGCACCCTACCTGTGATCCCTTCAGTCTGCACACTACCTGTGCCCCCTTCAGAGTATGCACACTACCTGTGCCCCCTTCAGTCTGCACACTACCTGTGCCCCCTTCAGTCTGCACCCTACCTGTGATCCCTTCAGTCTGCACACTACCTGTGCCCCCTTCAGTCTGCACCCTACCTGTGCCCTCTTCAGTCTGCACCCTACCTGTGCCCTCTTCAGTCTGCACCCTACCTGTGCCCTCTTCAGTCTGCACCCTACCTGTGATCCCTTCAGTCTGCACACTACCTGTGCCCCCTTCAGAGTATGCACACTACCTGTGCCCCCTTCAGTCTGCACACTCCCTGTGCCCCCTTCAGTCTGCACACTCCCTGTGCCCCCTTCAGTCTGCACCCTACCTGTGTCCCCTTCAGAGTATGCACACTCCCTGTGCCCCCTTCAGTCTGCACCCTACCTGTGCCCCCTTCAGAGTATGCACACTACCTGTGCCCCCTTCAGTATGCACACTACCTGTGCCTCCTTCAGTCTGCACCCTACCTGTGCCCCCTTTAGAGTATGCACACTACCTGTGCCCCCTTCAGTCTGCACCCTACCTGTGCCCCCTTCAGTCTGCACACTACCTGTGCCCCCTTCAGTCTGCACCCTACCTGTGCCCCCTTCAGTCTGCACCCTACCTGTGATCCCTTCAGTCTGCACCCTACCTGTGCCCCCTTCAGTCTGCACACTACCTGTGCCCCCTTCAGTCTGCACCCTACCTGTGCCCCCTTCAGTCTGCACCCTACCTGTGATCCCTTCAGTCTGCACCCTACCTGTGCCCCCTTCAGTCTGCACACTACCTGTGCCCCCTTCAGTCTGCACCCTACCTGTGCCCCCTTCAGTCTGCACCCTACCTGTGCTCCCTTCAGTCTGCACACTAACTGCGCTATCTTCAGTCTGCACCCTACCTGTGCCCCCTTCAGTCTGCACCCTACCTGTGCCCCCTTCAGAGTATGCACACTCCCTGTGCCCCCTTCAGTCTGCACACTCCCTGTGCCCCCTTCAGTCTGCACACTACCTGTGCCCGCTTCAGAGTCTGCACACTCCCTGTGCCCCCTTCAGTCTGCACCCTACCTGTGCCCCCTTCAGTCTGCACCCTACCTGTGCCCCCTTCAGTCTGCACACTACCATTAATTCTGGGATTAATAACGTTGTTGTCTGTCTGTCACACTCTCCTGTCTGGTCCTCACTCAGACTGATGTAACACTGTGATATTGTGAATCACTGAAAATAAGACAGAAAAACAATGGTTCAGATCGAATGTCCAGCAGTCATTTTCACCCCCACCAACACCCGGGAATGTCTGAGTTGTCTGAGAACGTTTTATCAAACCACAAGGATTGTTGTTTTACTGTCACCTGGTAAACAATCAAATTCCCTTTCTTATGTTGGGTTTTTTTCCAGATGCGTTTGATCACATAGTTATTTCATATTCTCTGCATTTAATCTAATTCGTCAACGAGACACTTCTGCTCAAAATACTGCAGCATTTAGCCGATAGCTTTTAATTTATTAAGCGTTTTAATTTCCCCTAATTAGTCATAACAAATCCGTACAGTCTGCAGACTATACCTATATTAATGATCACATGATGATCACATGATGACCAATTATTGTGTAACGAGCTCATAATGATGACTGCGCCTCAGGCCTTTCTGCTGTGTGGCATTCAGTGAAAGAGATCTAGAATTATTAATAATAATATTTAAATTAGTATATTCATTCAGAAGCACAACAAGAATTAATGTTTAATTATGAACATGTAGTTAAGTCTGATAAATGGGAAACATCTCTCCATATATCTGCATATACACCTTTCCATATTTCTGTGTGATATTTTGGCATGTCTGTGTAAAATACAGCAGCACTCAATTAGGTTCAGCCAACGTTAGAGTCCGATAGCCTAACCAGGATGACTCTGGTGACGTCATAATGCTTGTCCCAGGCGTACGTTCCTTAAAAGCCGTCTGTGTGACACACTTCAGAAACACATCATTCTCCGTCAGCGCTCCACTGTGGCGTGGCCCCATTTGGACCACGATGATCGACAGACGGGCTTTGTGCATCCGCGATAATCGCTCACCTTCACTTTGCCTTGCCCCAGTAAGTCTCGACAATGGGACGCAGTACAATGCGGCTATGATGTCACTCCTGTTACAGAGGCGGCTGTGGATCCCTTGGAATATGGAGTCAGACTCTGCTTCATCGTTCCTGCTATAACTCTGTTCGGTTTTTCGTCAGCACGTACTGGCATACAAGGTCACTTCCTCAACAATAACATGACGGAGAAGATTCCAGGAGGTTTGGAAAGACATATTCAGGCGGTGCAAGGACATTTATTAAAATACAAAGGGTACTCAGTAAAATATAAAAAAAAAAGGTATCAATTATTCTGCATTGATGTACAGCTCATAGCATGCAAATGTGCAGAACTCACAAGAATATCATTACCATGTCATATGGCTTTCTGTTTGAGGCTCATCACTGACAGCAGGTTGAGATATGTATTAAAATACACGGCAGCCAAGATCCAGAAAAAAATAAACACAACTAAGAATAGTATACTTAGTATACTTAATAGTATAGTTGTACCTTGCACAAACGAATGCAATACCAGCTTATATGAAAATGCTTTGAAGCAGCATAACTAGTGTTAAACACTGAAAAGAGTGTTTCAGTATTTTTCCACTGTCCGTTTTGTTTCATATTCATTGCGCATCAAATGAACGTCCTCACTATTTTTGCTGAAAAGAAGAAAAGGCTTGCCGTGCCCTAGTTTGTTGTTGTGGGAATAGCAGTGTAGAAGCGGGGAGAGGGCAGTGGAAGACACAGAGACACAGAGACAGAGCTGCTGAAGTGTGGTCCTGATGCAGTTGCCATAGGGACCCGGTCACACTTCATCACACGCTGTTCAGCCGGGGAGACTCTGAGGATCTCCCTGACAATCAACCCCGGAGCCATCGGCACGAACGGAGACCGTGACGGCAAATCGGCACCAAACGGGAGACAAACCCACTCCAGGGTCCGAGAACCAGCATAAAATAACCGATCTGGTAGAACCTTACTGTAAGGGTACACGAATCGGTATCAACTAATGTAGTTGTTAACTACCGAGAAGTCAATCTGTACGGCTTTTTAAAATGTATTTGTACATCACTGATTAATGTAAACAACTACACTAGTTCATGCCCCTTCCATACTGGAATGAAAAAAATGTTATGTATTTGTTAATGATTAACTATTTGTATCCTTTGGTTTGCTAATGTGTAAATATTCATGTAACTTATACATTAGTGAGTAGTAGTAACAAACTAATGAATATACATCAATGAATTTCATGCTTAATTAAGGGATTTGTACATCAATTAATTAATGTTAGCAACTACATTAGAGAATACCAACTCATGAACCTTATTGTAAAGTGTTACCAGGGATCCTAGATTATCGGAGTGTGCGACACTGTCTTTAAGTGTGAATTACTCTGTTTTCTTTCCGCGTGTGCTTATGCAATAAGTCCCACATTTGCGGTTGGCTCTAACAGCTTCCCGCCCTGCCGGGTGCTCACCTGGGTCCCACCGTCCCCGGGGGACCGCCTTGGCACACTTCCAGGATACTAGTTGCCGTGAGCAACCGGCCGGCGTGAACATCACCGGCCCAGAGGCCCCGAGGCTCAACACGTCACATGACTGTGACATCATTTGTTTTCAGCATTCCGAGGGAACAGGGGAATTTCTACGCCTTCCCTGCCTTGCTCTGCCATTCACTGCCGTGCAATCCAGCTGTGCCAGCTTGACCAGCTTTAAAATTTAGCTTGAGCTGGTCTAGCTGGGTATAAGCTGGTCAGCCAGGTAGTGCTGTTAGCTTGTCTGAGCTGGTACCTGGTTATCCAGCCACTAGCTGTTTAAAAACATAGCTTGAGTGACCTGCTGTACCATGTTACATTACATTGCATGACATTTGGCTGACACTTTTATCCAAAGCAACTTACAGTTCATTTAGACTAAGTATTACATTGCATTACATTAATGTAATTTACATGACGCTCTTATCCAGAGTGTAGTACAGTTGCAGGAGACAATCTACCCCTGGAGCAATGCAGGGTTAAGGGTCCAACGGCTGTGTGGATCTTATTGCAGCCACACCAGGGATTGAACCAACGACCTTGCGGGTCCCAGTCATGCACCTTAACCACTACGCTGCAGGCCGCCCCCATGTTCAGCTGATAGCTAGTCTGAACTGCCAACCAGCTACCAGCTGTTTCAAAACCTAGCCTGAGCGGTTTTTTTCTGCGGGGTTTAACAGCCAAGCAAGAGCACATCAGTCATATTCAATTGTGCTGCAGTTGCCTCATTCTCTATGAGTCACAACAATAACAGAGGCTGGGTAAAGTGTGTGTGCGCTTTAGAGAACAGAGGCAACGTGTGAGCGCTGCTGCATGTTCCCCCTGATGCTATGGCCCAGATTCCTCAGCAGGTTTAACTGCAGACACTTAAGGACCTGACGCCATGCAGGTAGGGCCCAGATTTCTCAGCAGGCTTAACAGCAGACACCTAAGGGCCTGACGCCATGCAGGCAGGGCCCTGATTTCTCAGCAGGCTTAACACCAGACGCCTGAGGACCTGACGCCATGCAGATAGGGCCCAGATTTCTCAGCAGGCTTAACAACAGACGCCTGAAGACCTGACGCCATGCAGGTAGGGCCCTGATTTCTCAGCAGGCTTAACACCAGACGCCTGAGGACCTGATGCCATGCAGATAGGGCCCAGATTTCTCAGCAGGCTTAACAGCAGACACCTAAGGACCTGACACCCTGCAGGTAGGGCCCTGATTTCTCAGCAGGCTTAACACCAGACGCCTGAAGACCTGACGCCATGCAGATAGGGCCCAGATTTCTCAGCAGGCTTAACAGCAGACACCTAAGGACCTGACACCCTGCAGGTAGGGCCCTGATTTCTCAGCAGGCTTAACACCAGACGCCTGGAGACCTGACGCCATGCAGGTAGGGCCCTGATTTCTCAGCAGGCTTAACAGCAGACGCCTGCGGAAATCAATCACCCCGTGTCAGCAGGTGGGGAAAACGGCCTCCTAAGATTGCATTATTTACCGTGCCGTCGTTGAAATAAGTCTTCCCTTCCTGTTTATCGCCCCCCCAGTTTTTATTTATTGGGCGCAGGGGTCATTCTGTCATGGAGTCTCACCCCTGACAGAAACTGCATATGGGTACAAAACCCCCCCAACCACCAACTTGCATCAAGAGCGCTGTTTAATCGATGCTCTGCCAAGCGGTTCCCAGTAAATCCCATTTGTTACTGGTGTTGACACAAGGCCCTGGAAGGAAGATAAAGAAACTTCTCTCTGATAAGAGGGAGAAAAGATGCAGGGACACTGTGTGGTTTGCTTCTACTCCTGTCCGAGGGTCAGCGAAAACAACAGCCTCAGTCAGGAGCAAGAAATATTAATTGCGGCAATTAGTCCATCAGCGAGCTTCCTGCGGTATTTACATAATAGGGAGTAAAGCCCTCTAGATGAAACTCTTGATATTTACGTTTGTATATTTACTGTGCTAATGTGTTTAAAGGTGCAGTTGACCTGAGTGCGCTTTGAAACAAATTGAATCCATCAACTAATACATTTACGTATGCCAGAACTCCAAAATGAATTGTGAAGATTTTTCAAAATATTTATATTCCCACCAGTCCTATATCCACAACTGGCAATATCTTTTGATTTATATACCGTATATGTTGACTGTCAAAACCAGCAATGTCAGTGTATTCTTTCTTACAGTTCATGTTACTACAGACAATAACTTTGAAAAGGCTATTTTGTAAGATTCACTGCATTTATTATAACACTGATACAATGCTTTTCATGATTTAATACACAGTTTTGGCCGGTAATGTTATGACATGCTATGAAAAACATACGGCAGCATTATGTAATCATAATGGGCTATAGTTCAAGAAGAATTATACATAAAAAAAGAAAGCTCACAACATCAAATGAAAAGGTATTTTGTCGTGGAAGTTCATTTCTGCATGTTATTGTCCGCGTGACACAGAGTGTAACAGAAACATTTTGGCAGTTGGAGGCCAGCAGTGATCGCTGATCGCTGCTGTTTGGAATGTGTTGATTGATGGGTGGCTTCGTGCGTCTGTGATATCCGTCCCCCCTGTCGCCCTTTATCTATCTGGATCTTGACAGAGATGAGTGTAATCAATTCATAACTCATACAGAAGGAAAACAGCAGCCAATAGGCAGAAAGGGTCTGATTTTACTTCATAAAATATATACTTGGTCATTGATTGCAACACAGGTCAGATGTCCCGTTGCACGGAACCTTGTTCCGGTACCATACTATGAGGTTAATTTGCTACTTATATCGTATAGTAATATCGTAGTAATTATAATCTTTTCATTTGAAGATTTTACATTTACAGACAGTCCTCTCAATTCAATTCAGCTCAGTCGTGATCTCTAGATAGACAGATAGATTCTGTGGAAGTTTTCTGGACAACTGTATAACACATCTGCAGCGCTGTAAAACAATTCACAATTGATGTGTGAGTTCAACTTTGAGAGGAACAGCGATAATAAGAGAGAAACCCTTTAAAAGAGGCACTGCGCAGTACTGTATGTACTAATTAAACCCCAGAACAGTACCAGCATTGGCTCTGTCATTTCCATATCTATGACCAGGCAGTCAGGGGAACCATAACAGTATATTTTCCATGAAAATTCTACCCAAATATGTGTGCTTCTGACTGCCTGAGCTGTAGTTTCATCTAATGCAGCCTGGGGAATAATATTATCTGGGGATAAAAATCTTTTGGTAAATAGTCACCAGAGAAGATATTGCACTCTGCGCAATGTGTTCATCAATGAAAGCCATTATCTGTCCTTTCTACTCCAACAGACCACTCAACCCGGGATAAAAACAATATAAAATCAGCCCTCACCACGCGTAGGTGCGGCCTACTTTAAGAGCGCAAGGATTTATTGTCAAATTATGTCGTACTCTTCTTTTATTTGTGAACAAAAACAGCAGCGTTTGTACGATTCAGGGACGCTGCGTATGTATTCAGGTACTCGTCATTATTTATCTCGGGCAAATCATTGTTCAGTGGGGCCTACACTGAGTAAATGAACACTTTTTGCTTAATTGTTTAATTTAACTGAACACTTTTAAAGGTTTAATTGAGAGAGCTGCTGATGGCTGTAAGATTAGCGCAAACAGCCTCCTGGAACACATTTAGTTCAAAGCGAGGAGCATACAGCCAGGTGAATGAAAAGGTGACACTGGTGTTCAGTTAACAGGTCCAGGTGAAGTTGGAATAACGTCACACATCCAACAAAATGGTGCCCACCCCACTGGCGTGATTGACGTCCTGACAGGTGAAGGCAATCTGAATGAAATGTACGCAACGTGTGTGTGTGTGTGTGTGTGTGTGTGTGTGTTAAATTTAAATGAAAACTTCGAGAGGATCTTTCTGCTCAACCCCGATTGAAAATAAATTCAAACAAATAATAAAATATGCAGGGATTTATGAATCAACATTAATACAACTGCAGAACGCAACTATTCGCGAAGTATATCCTGTTCCCTCTAACCGAGAAGAGTTGAGCGAGTGAGTTGATAGGAGTCTCTCAACACGGAGTTGTTCGCGACACTAGCGGATAATGAGGAAGTCTTTCCACTTGTTAATGATGATCCATGCACCCAACGAAGCCTGACGTCTGACGTGCGGAGGAGGATCAGAAACAGCGGCCATCCTGTACTCACCTGGGCAACAGTGTGTGTATATGTGTGTGTGTGAGTGAGTGTGCGTGTGAATGAGTGTTTGTGTGAGTGTGTGTGTGTGTGAGTGTGTGTGTGTGAGTGTGGGTGTATGTGTGTGCGCCTGCGTGTGTTTCTGTGTGTGTGTGTGCGTGAGAGACTGTGTGAGAGTGTGCGCGAGAGAGCGTGTGAGTGTGTGTGCTTGCGTGTGTGGGTGTATGTGTGTGTGCGTGTGCGTGTGCAAGTGTGAGAGTGGGTGTGTGTTTCTGCATGTGTGAGTGTGTGTGAGAGTGTGTGCGTGTGATTGTGTGTGTGAGTGTGTGTGAGTGAGTGTGTGTGAGTGTGTGGGCTTGCGTGTGTGCGTGTGCGTGTGTGAGTGTTTCTGCATGTGTGAGTGTGTGTGAGAGTGTGTGCGTGTGATTGTGTGTGTGAGTGCGTGTGAAAGAGTGTGTGCGTTTGATTGTGTGTGTGAGTGTGTGTGAGTGAGTGTGTGCATGTGATTCTGTGTGTGAGTGTGTGTGAGTGAGTGTGTGCGTGTGTGTGGGCTTGCGTGTGCGTGTGATTGTGTGTGTGAGTGTGTGTGAGAGTGTGTGTGCGTGTGATTGTGTGTGTGAGTGTGAGTGTGTGTGAGAGAGTGCGGGCATGTGATTGTGTGTGTGAGTGTGTGTGAGAGTGATCGTGTGTGTGAGTGTGTGTGAGAGAGTGTGTGCGTGTGATTGTGTGTGTGAGTGTGTGTGAGAGAGTGTGTGCGTGTGATTGTGTGTGTGAGTGTGTGTGAGAGAGTGTGTGCGTGTGATTGTGTGTGTGAGTGTGTGTGAGAGTGTGTGCGTGTGATTGCATGTGTGTGTGTGTGTGTGAGTGAGTGTGTGTGAGTGTGTGTGAGAGAGTGTGTGCGTGTGATTGTGTGTGAGTGTGATTGTGTGTGAGTGTGTGTGTGAGATTGTGTGCGTGCGCGTGGGCTGTAACCCGTGTAAAGGCGGCAGCGACAGTCACATATTAAAGAGACGTTTAATAATTGAACAACGCTTTCATCGTTCTCCTGGGAGAGCTACGGCACATGAAAAATGAAGGAAGGTTTGACTCCTGAGTGGGCCTACACGGTACAGACTGAAGTGAGCACCCAGAGGGAGGTATCTCCAAGTGATTAAGAAAGAGACAGACAGAGAGAGAGAGAGAGAGAGAGAGAGAGAGAGAGAGAGAGAGAGAGAGAGAGAGAGAGAGAGAGAAAGAGAGAGGGGGGGAGAGAGAGATAGAGAGACAGAGAAAGAGAGAGGGGGAGAGAGATAGAGAGAGACAGAGAAAGAGAGAGGGGGAGAGAGAGAGAGATAGGGAGTCGTCACATTTAGTAAGAAAGCCCCCCAACCCCACCACCATTACTGAGGGTCCAAGCACCCTATAGTAATTGCTATTGCATATTATTACTGTTAACAATATTATTATTGTTACTGTATCATTACTATAATTGTATATAATATCGTAAATAGTAAATAATTGCTTTGTCAATACTGAGCTGATATGTGGCTATGCCGATAAAGCTTGTTTGAATCGAGTTGGAGAGAGAGAAGGAGAGGGACTGCATGTGAGAAAGAGAGAGAGAGGGAGAGAGTGAGAGAGAGAGTGAGAGAGAGCATGTATGTGTGTGTGTGAGAGCCTAGAGGGTGTGTGTGTGTGTGTCTGTGTGAGTCTGGGGGGTAGTGTGTGTGTGTGTGTGTATGTGTGTGAGACTGCAGGGCAGCGTGTGTGTGTGTGAGTCTACAGGGTAGCGTGTTTTGGACAGTCCCATGGGGGAGGTAGGAGTAAGAGTGCAGTGTGTATGTGTGTGTGACGCTAGAGGGTAGTGTGTGTGTATGTGCGTATGTGTGTGTGAGTCTACAGGGTAGTGTGTGTGTATGTGTGTGTCTGGGGGGTAGTGTGTGTGTGTGTGTGTGTGTATGTGTGTGTGAGTCTACAGGGTAGTGTGTGTGTATGTGTGAGTCTGGGGGGTAGTGTGTGTGTGTGTGTGTGTGTATGTGTGTGTGAGTCTACAGGGTAGTGTGTGTGTATGTGTGAGTCTGGGGGGTACTGTGTGTGTGTGTATGTGTGAGTCTGGGGGGTAGTGTGTGTGTGTGTGTGTGAGTCTGGGGGGTAGTGTGTGTGTGTGTGTGTGTGAGTCTGGGGGGTAGTGTGTGTGTGTGTGAGTGTGTGTGAATCTGGGGGGTAGTGTGTGTGCGTGTGTGTGTGTGTGTGTGTGTGAGTGTGTGTGTGTGTGTGTGTGAGTCTGCAGGGTAGCGTGTTGGACGGTCCCGTGGGGGCGGTAGGACTGAGTGGGGCGTGTGATGCAGCGGGTCGTGTGTGCAGCAGTGCTGGATGAAGGCCAGACTGGCTCCAGGTTGTGCTGCCTCAGAGGGGCTCGTCCCCGCGGTAACTCTGCTGTGGCCATGGGAACAGGGCTATTCCCTCAGCTCCGCAACGGCTGTGCCTCGTCGTCACGACAGCGTGATAAAGTATGAGTGTTTTTGCTTTGCATATATCTTTAAAATGTCCTCCTCCATAGCGAATGGCACAGTATATTTTTTATATGAAACTTTATACCGTTTGATTGTATCCAGTTTACATTAAGCAGCTCTCCTTGCGCAAGATTACGAGGTGGACAACACAGGGATTTGAACTGGCAGCCTCTGAGGAATTGTGAGACAGCTCATGGTCCTAGTGGACAATTATTCTTAGCACTGAGAAAATGCTGTTAACACTGACTTTCCAGACCAGATAGAAAGATAATGGTAATTTATTAAAGGGATAGTTCCCGTTCTGAGTTTTCAAAAATATTATTGGAGCCATTTTTTATAACCTCTGGAGGCATAATGTTGCTGTAGAAGATGCGTTTTAGTTAGTTGATGTGCATTTGAATTCCCCTATGCCGGCCATTACAAAGTCAATTGATACATTTCTCTCATTCACTAGATACTGTCGTGTGTATACCCTTTTTACTAAAGACAAGAACCACTGTCTACGTCGGCAACAACAGAACATTCACGAACGTTGAGAGACTCTCTATCACTGAACTAAGGGCGGCCTGCAGCGTAGTGGTTAAGGTACATCACTGTGACCCGCAAGGTCGGTGGTTCGATCCCCGGTGTAGCCACAATAAGATCCACACAGCCGTTGGGCCCTTGAGCAAGGCGCTTAACCCTCCATTGCTCCAGGGGAGGATTATCTCCTGCTTAGTCTAAAATCAACTGTAAACTAAACGGATAAAAGCGTCAGCCAAATGTAACGTGATGTAATGTAACTATAAACCGGCCTTAAACTGACATCACAGCTGTCACTCAAGCGCGGCGGCCATTTTGTGCCGGACGTTTGAGCCTGCTGAGCTCCTCACTCTGCAGGCGGCCATTTTCCACACGTTCAGCCTGATTGCTTTTTAAGGGCAGCCTGCTGGGGCTCAGAGGTCCCCCCTCACCCCCAGATCTAATTAAAACCCAGCTGGCCATGAACGCCTCCCAGTCACCTGTTAGATAACCACTTTAGATAAGCCCACTTTCATATTAAAAATGACCAATCACTGAGAGAAATATTGGAGACTTATATAACACTGGTGATACGTCTCCGATATGAGCATATGTGAAGGAAGCTACCCCACCCACCACATCATCTCTCTCTCTCTGTGCCTCACTCAGATTCAGCTGTAAATATTGCCAAAGCAGATGGAAATCAATTAAATCCAAGTACAGTGAAGTAAATAATTACGAGAGTGAACAACACAATAAGCAATAACAATGATAATACTGAGTCGACAGAAGTATAAAAAACAAAAAAACAAAACAAAGATGTTAGGATGGTCATTCATTGTCCCGCAGGCTGCAATATACTGTGCCGCAATTAGGGTTGTTGGTCTCTCTTTCCCTCTCTCTCTCTCCCTCTCTCCCTCCCTCCCTCCCTCTCTCTGTCTCTCTCCCTCCCTCCCTCTCTCTGTCTCCCTCTCTCTCTCTCCCTCTCTCTGTCTCTCTTTCTTTCCTTCTCTCCCTCTCCCTCTTTCTCTCCCTCTCACTCCACCCCCCCGCTCTCTCTGATACAGGATGTGGGTCATTTCTCGGTGATAGAGTGCCTTCCTGTCCATTCGTTGTTCAAGCTGCTGCTTCATGCCACGGAGATCTAGATAAGCTCTGACCCCGGCATCCATCAAGGCAAGGCCACGGCTCCCACTTAAGTGTGCAGAAAATCTCCACGGCAACTCCCGCCAGTGGAGAAAAAAGAACAGGTCAAAGGTCATCCGCAGAATCTGTTTCACTTGAGAGCAATTTTCCGCGAGATAATAGTGACATTAAATATGACTCTCAGAAACAAACGCAACGCAAAAATGAATAATCTTTATACCTTATCCCATGACTCATTGGTGATATATTGTGTATTTTATTCATTTTATTTTCTCGGCCTGTAATGAATACAGGAAGTCAGGCCTGAGGTGATTTAGTGCCTATGTGAGTGGGATTGTGCAATGAGACCCTGACCTGGGAGCATGAGGTAGTGTCTCTGGCTTATCCTTAAAGCACCGATGAGACCATAACAGACAAAACAGCGACTGCTTATCTCAAAAGTATGCAAACTGCTACAGGGTGGCAGTGCAAAGTAGCACTCAAATTCGCTTGCAGGGCTGGTCTGCTGGATTGTAGGTCCAAATCCCAGGTCTGGTACTACCGTTATACCTTCCCTTAAAGTTTAACCCAAAAATAAAATATAAATACCGTCCTAGAAATATTTGTAAATAACTAGCATTGGAAATTAGTATATACATTTCCTTGAACCCACACAGCAAATAGACTAATAACTACTGTTGTGTCACATTGTGAATGGAAGCCTACTGGACGTAGAGTAGTATGTTTGTATACTGCACATGTGTGAAAGTATATGTGTGGATGTACTGTATATACTCGTAGATATATGAATGTGTGAATTTCAGATAGATGAATAACTTGACTATACCCAGTGAGTGGAGGCCAGTATCTAGACATCTAGCAGTACTGCTAGGACTGAGAGACTGATATAGGATGGAAAACAAGTTGAATGCCTAGACACAGCATTTCACTGGCCCTTTCAACGAGCCTTCGCCGCAAAAATGTTTCACGGGGTAGAAGCACGCCATGCCAATTACTCATTAATCACGTTTCTGAGCTGCTGCTAATCCGATACTCGGAGAGGATCCCCCCCAGGAGCGGGAGATCTGCCAGCTAAAGGCTGGTATTGACCTTGCCTTTCATCTCGCCGTGTAGACGGAGGTTCATCCTCACTTCCCTGCCGCAGCGTTGAGGCTCACCAAACGGCTGCGGCCTGTTGCTGGCGTACGAGTGATTCATATCTCCACGTCCCCATGAGCTCAAGTCTAATGAGATGCCCCGGGCGTTTATTTCAAGATTTTATATCTCGTTACCACCCAATCAAGGCCGGCAGCCCAATCAGACCTGTCTCCTCCGGCCTGTTGCGTTGGGGATCTCGACGTATTCGGCCCTAACGCTCAGTAATGGTATTTCTCCATTCTCTGTATAAGCATTCCCCTGGCATAGCCCTGTTCTTCATCTCTAGGCTTGACAGGGAAGTAAATGTATTCTCTTTT
Source organism: Conger conger (assembly GCF_963514075.1). Classification (NCBI taxonomy): domain Eukaryota; kingdom Metazoa; phylum Chordata; class Actinopteri; order Anguilliformes; family Congridae; genus Conger; species Conger conger. Next base: position 7,857,937 of record NC_083761.1, read on the forward strand.
ATACAGATGCCCTGGTCCTGGAGCTCAATACAAATCCCCACTCCCAAAGCAGTGTGTTCCATTCTGGGTTTTATGGTTTAACGATAGTTTGTTGTTTTTATATAGATCATTTTTCCATTATATTACAGTTATTTAGCTGATGCTCTCCGTTTCCACTTTTAAAGCGACTTACAGTTCAGTTGATTAGACTAAGCAGGGGGTTGTAGGCCTTGCCCAAGGGTCCAACAGCTGCATGGATCTCATCGTGGCTACACCGGGGGCTTGAACCACCAACCTTCCGGGTCCCAGTCAAGCGCCTTAGCCACTAAGCTATATGCTGCGCCGTTATTTCTTACAAAAATAAATAAATGATGCAATGTTTGGGCTGAATGGCCTGTTTCCGTCATCACTTGTCCTGTGTTTATATCGTGAAGAACCTGCCTACTGGCTTCTAATCAAAGCACTAATGCGCTCTCACTTCAGATGATCTGGTGTGGGGCACACAGCACTCTTTAGCCACCGTTATGTAACCGGTGGGCGGTTGAGCTTTCTTGAACTGCTGCCTCCGATTCGCGGCCCCACCTACACAAGACTGTGTGCTGGAAGAAAATAACTGACCGTTGGCTTCTTTGCAGAGCACATCCCCGGAAATTTGGGCAGACATCGCTCACATCAGATCACTGTCAACCAGGTCAGGCTGCTGTAAGGGTAACTGGTAAACGAGGGTTGACGTGGAGCTGTGGTGTGCTGGCGCTGTTGCCTCACAGCAAGAAGGTCCTGGGTTCGAGCCCTGCCCGGGCCTTTCTGTGTGGAGTTTGCGTGGGTTTCCTCCGGGTACTCCGGTTTCCCCCAATAGTTCAAAGACGTGCAGGTTAGGGACTACGGATGAAAGTGAGTTCATTAGCTAACTCTGGCACATTTCCATTGATGTAGGAACTGAAAATGTTTACTGTGCACCGTCCCTAGAATAAACAGTGCTTCCCTGTCTATATTAGAGGTATCAAGACAGCATTTGTTAACAAACCCGTGGAGCTCCACCCACGATGACACAAGCAGTCTCACAGGATCCCTCCTGCAATGATGTCACCACGTCATCGTCCTCTCATTTGATTGGATGGAAAGCAAGATGATGTCATAAAAAGCTCCTTCTTGCAGGCCACAAAGGCAACAGAAACACGCTCCTTTGCATCTGCCTACTGATACATCTGACTGGAATCTCAATAATTTAATGTAATGAAAAAATGTAGAGGACTCCTCGTATGTGGAGGAAAGCCTGCTATCCACCATCATCTCTCTCTCTCTCTCTCTCTCTCTCTCTGTCTCTCTCACACACTCTCTCCCCCAAGCATCATCACCAAAAATCTGTTTACATTCCCAGGAACCCGTGTAATTGCATCATATTAATCACCCATGAACCAGCACTGTGGATAATTAATGCCGTTAAGCATCATTAATATGCATTTTGGGCCGGATGTGCGGACCGTGGAGATGGCTGAACGGTCTGTATTGGGCTCAGTGTAGTTCAGCTACAGGGTGCAGTACGTTGTGTGTGGACACTCCTCTCCGGAGCAAGAAAGCTAACAAAGTCAAAGTCAAAAGCTGCGTCTGTGTAGAAAAGCCGAATTTTAACTGCTGCTCTAGAAGCCGGTTCTGGCCGTGTAGGGTTTTCTTTACGGTGCGACGATCACGGCCCAGCAGGAACGCACCAACCGGACGGCCAGTGGAGCCAGCTGTCCACCTGCCAGAGCAGATCGGCACCGCGGCGGCCTGTTAGCATTCACTAATTATTTATATGGCTAATTTATGCTATTATAATTCATATTATATCACTATTAAACTGCTAAACCGCGAGCAGGCTGCCACAGGGCTAGTTGCTGAGCAATGCTAGTGGACAGACAGTAGGCCACTTTGTATTTGCTGGTGAGTAGGTGGTGAGTAGGGCCATCGCTAGTGGGGTGAAAGGCGAGGCTTCCACGGGTCGACAGCCTGGGGGGCCCGCAGCTGAAGAGGCTCCAGTTGCTTGGGGGCCCCAGTTCTTTCACTTTCTTAATAAAGTTCAGAAGAAATTAAATTTAATCAAAATAAAAAATAAAATCCGTCTGTGCATTATCTAACCCACTTATTCCGGGTCAGGGTTGTGGGGGACTGGAGCCTTGCATTTGGGGAAGGCAGGAATATATGCTGGACAGTTTGCCAATCTATTTCGATAAAATAACATGTATAAACAGCTGTACACTGTGACAGAACAATGCAGGTTAAGCTGTGAATGTCAACTGAAATTGTATTTTATATAAAGTTTATTTTTCTATATAAAGACCCACCTCACGTCAACCCATGACCCTCACGTGGGTCCCGACCCACATTTTGGGAGTCACTGGCACGGGGTGTCAGTTTGATGTACGATCTCACCAGACTGAGCTCTCTCCGTCTCTGTCTTCTCCGGCCAGATATCGACGTGGGCTTTAGAGTGGGATCCCCGGCCCTTTGTGTGCAGTTATTTAAAGTCTGAGCCTGTAGTAAAAAAAAAGAGGGCCGGTGGGACCCCTCCGACTGAAGCTGAGGGCCACGGGGTCCAAGGTAGGGAGGCCCCTCAAGCGATTTTCACAAGCAACATCGCAGGCTTTCTTCTGCAGCCCCGATGCTAACGTGCTAACGTGTTACAGTGGAGTGATCCGTGAGCGCAGTCCTCCAGCAGAGAGCTCCGCTAATGCTTTTAAAGCGTGGCTTCTCTTTCCCTGCCTGTTCTCAGAAAGGGGAACGAACACATTTTAAGGGGCTCTTTTTTTGGTATGCGTTGTACTGCACGCACTGTTAATGCTAAACCGAGGGAGCAGTTCCTATTAACGATACCAGCCCGACCTCAGGGATTTCAGTGTGTGCGTGTGTGTGTGTGTGTGTACGTGTGTGTTGTTGCCGGGGGCTGGTGATTGGATCGTTACACCTTATTTATACTTCTGCGTCAAGTCTACGCAGAGGCTACGACATAGCCTACACGTAGCCACGTCCCCTACACCGTAGCCTACGGCATAGCCTGACGCGCACCTCTAGAGGAATTTAACTATGCGTTGCAGCTCTGCGTAGCCCTCTGCGTAGATTCAAAGTATAAATCAGGCTTTAGCCTTTGTTGATTATAAGAAAGTTTTCTTGAAAGTTTAATGTATCCTTCCTTTTAAATTATGCATAGATTAAATGTTACATCATATTAAATATTAATAATGTTTAATATGTTTAATTATCACTGATGGAATCACCGAAAGTTTCATTTTATAAAGAGTGGTTTATTTCAATATGGTCATAAAACGAGGGGAATTTAGCCCCAAGTGGAAAAAAAGAGTGATGTAAAATGATTGATGTCAAATTAGAGTTAAAAATTCATAAACTTTAGAGAACAACTTCAAAAGAACAATTAAACTGGCTTTCATCGCATTAATATTTCCGTTAGCGTTACGATTGTAAATTAAATTCCCGTTATCATCCGTGTCATACGGTACTTGTTTGTTTTGCACTGTTTATGTAATGACAGCAGGCGGCTTGATATCTGGATTTAAAATGGCTCCGCGCCGGTCCGGTCACGAGGATCGGGTGGCCCGCCGGGACGGAAGCGATACGTCGGCTCAGTCGAACGAGCGCGCGCCTCCCGTTCGAGTTCGGCGAGCAGCTATCGGTTCGAGTTCGACGGAAATGCCGAGTCACCGCAGCCGCGGCGGTGGAGGCCCGGCCTCGCCGTCGAGAACAGCCGCACCTCGCCCGTCCGGCGTTCCTTAAGGTTACTCTCAGGCGCGAGTTATTTTTAGACGAGGGCGTCTCTTCGGAGACCGCCGGGCGCTCGGGATAAGTGCCCGGGGAGACGTGCTACAGCCGCATTCCAGCCCGGGGGCGAGATAGCGTTCCCTGTGACCTTTTTCCCACCTTGGAGAATACGAAGGGACAGCATCGCGTGACCTGCGGAGAAAGCTGAAGTCGAAAGTGTTCCGTGATGTCAGGGGAGATCCTGATCGAGGCCACACGTACACACGGAGTCAGGGTTTGGGCTGATATTAAATCACTCTGTATGCCAATGCGTGTGCTGCTAAAGTAAAGAGATCAAGACCGTTAACATACTAATGCCATATTTTTTAAATTATTATAACACTTTACAATAAGGTTCCATGGATTGGCATGAAGTAATGTAGTTGTTAACTGACTACAACTGAGAAGTTAATGTACTTGTGCATCATTAATTCATGTTAACAACTACATTATTTATCGCTAATTCATAGTGGAATGAAAAAGTCAGTTAATGTATTTGTTAATGATTTACTAATTATAAGTTCATCCTATGGTTTGCAGTTATTTATAAATATGTGTAAAAATGTAACAAATATGTTAGTAACAAATGCATTAACTAATGAAAAGTTAATTTCATGCTTAATTAATGTGTTTGTCCTTTATTAATTCATGTTAACAACCACATTAGTTAATGCCCATGAACATTCTTGTAAAGTGTGACCGATTAAGTTTTTGACCTTCTTTTATTGTGACCTAAGTGCACCTCTAACTGACTTTTGTGGCAGAGAAAATCTGAGAAGAGATCAAACCATACTTGGGAATGTGCAGTGTACCCTGGTCTACACATATCCCAGCATCTTCTGCTATAGCAGGATCCACAAGAATATGTCCAACAGAATCATGTAAATTGCTACCTAACATTCACTGGAGAGAGCTATGAGGATCATCAATATGGGGAAGCAGTTTCCTAAAAACTTAATTTTCCGATAGAAGTCTCTGACAATGAAAATGAATTTTTAAATGTGTCTGCAGATAACTCTGAATGCAGACAGAAATTTAAAGGAACAGTGGTGCAAAAAAGAATCGGCCTGTGGTAACCGGCTTTGGTAGGATTTATGAGTCACCCTAGTCTCTTGATACTGTCCCTCCCTACCCACCTAAAGGTACTGACTAAGGCTTCTCCCAAAAAGAGAAAGATTTGTAATTCTGATTCACACCTTGCTCTGCGCGGCTCAATGATGTTCAGATGTCACAACAGAGAATTCCAGGAGAGATGAGATCTTCAAAGAAAGCTTTAGAAAAGAGGAGTCAGATTTAGTCCCCATCAAAAGTAAAACCCCCTTTGCCTTTTTGTTTGGTGCCGAACTTCTGTTGGTTTCATTTCTGTTGAAATTTAAAGGACTATGGAAAGTCATAAAAAACATTGAGTTCCCTTTTCTTGATTCTGCACTTGGTGCGGCTTTATGGATGGCTGTAGGCTATAGGCTTGTGTATAAACAACATATGGACCGCTATCTTTTCATCCTGCACAGTAGTTAAGATGGTAGTATACGTGCAGCTGTGAACACACTATAAAATGTATCTGCTCACATGTGCAGCCTATGGAAACAAGCTGTTTTAGAGCTCCTTCAACGACATCGCCATACCTTAGACGACAAGACCCCGAATGCCACTATAGCAGCCATGACGGTGATAAACGAGTGTGAGTGTATAGTGTCTTTAACATCCGCAGAAAATTAAAATCTGATGTAGGCAGGCGCACGGGCCTGTAAAAATGACTCCTGTTGCTGTGTGTGGGTCTTTTTGCAATGTGACGTATGTATGCGTAATCGCACAGAACAACTGTCTGGGTCAGTTGAAAACACACAATGCCAGAAACAAGTGAAAGTGAACTATCACTTTTAGGTGCCTACTCTAAAAGTCTTCTCACTGCAAACAAAGTCTGTTTTGGGTGTTTTTTTTCTTGTAATAAGAAAGTATGAAATATAAATACCTATATTATAAAATGTGACCTTGTAGGTTACGTTTTGTTGTCAAATGAATTATCTTACCCCATTGACATATCCTGAAATTTGTCAAACTGTCTCACCTCATTGGCAATCTTTTAGTCTTATTTAGTAGAAAAGTCATAGAAATAAGATTTTTTGCAGCACTCTACCCGATGTTGTATCATCTTAAATAGAGGTTAAATATCACATAGTCACGTTACATACCTATATATGCCTGTCCATTTGAGTGTAAACATTTGAGCGAGGCCTAGAGAATGCTGAATTATGTCGTGCCTGTGTAACAGCGTGTCTCAGACCGGGCCCTGTATCTGAGCGGTTTTAAGTGTCATTTCCGCCGGTGAGACGGAGTCTCTCCCCATCTGGCGCGCGCCTCTCCTTCCTGTCCCTGCGCTGGGATTCTGACACCGAAGTATGAGAAGGCAAGAAAGCCCGAACCCGCAGAGATACGCACCCCCTGCACCCCCCCCCCCCGGTTCTGATCCACTCCCCCCTCCGTCGCTGAGGACGGGGCGTCAGACGAGGCCAGCGAGGCCTGAGTACCCCCAAATTACGTCAATGACCGTCCGGGCCCTCTTCTCCCTCTCAGCGCTGGACCCCTGATTGTCCCTGCCGCTCCTTCACCAGCATTACCGCCACTCAGCCTCCTCATGGGCTTGGTGCCGAGTCAGGGGCGGGAGGCACACGCCCGCCGGGTCAGCGGGTAATTACCGCCGCGCGGGTGGGCGGGCTGGGGGGCCGGCGGGACCGGGGGGGAGGGAGGTATATTTTAATGTGTTTAATCCGCATGCAGTCCTGCCTGGTCAACATCTGGCGAGGGGGCGGGGGTGGGGGATTATCCCCGTTCATACTCCGCGGAAATGGAGCCGCGTCTCGTTTTGATGTTTGACGGTCGCCGGGATTGATTTCTCATGTCGCTGCTGCTGTACCTCCCGTAAAGTGTCCATGTATTATTCAGCCTTACAGAGGCACGTAAGGACAACCTCACTTGAAAAAACGCTTTGGATAAAAAGCCTCTGTTAAATGGCTAACCTGTAAATGTAACTAACTGACTAACCTGAATGATCTCTGTGTTCATATCATCTTCCTCCTCCTCTTCCTCCACAGTGGGACAGTTTCTGCTGGTCCAGCCACAGGGCTGTGGTATAGGAGAGTACACTGGTGTGTGCTGGTCCAGCCACAGGGCTGTGGTATAGGAGAGTGCACTGGTGTGTGCTGGTCCAGCCACAGGGCTGTGGTGTAGGAGAGTACACTGGTGTGTGCTGGTCCAGCCACAGGGCTCTGGTGTAGGAGAGTACACTGGTGTGTGCTGGTCCAGCCACAGGGCTCTGGTGTAGGAGAGTACACTGGTGTGTGCTGGTCCAGCCACAGGGCAGTGGTGTAGGAGAGTACACTGGTGTGTGCAGGTCCAGCCACAGGGCAGTGGTGTAGAACAGTGTGTGGGTGTGTGCTGGTCCAGCCACAGGGCTGTGGTGTAGGAGAGTACACTGATGTGTGCTGGTCCAGCCACAGGGCTGTGGTGTAGGAGAGTACACTGGTGTGTGCAGGTCCAGCCACAGGGCTGTGGTGTAGGAGAGTACACTGGTGTGTGCAGGTCCAGCCACAGGGCTGTGGTGTAGGAGAGTACACTGGTGTGTGCAGGTCCAGCCACAAGGCTGTGGTATAGGAGAGTACACTGGTGTGTGCAGGTCCAGCCACAAGGCTGTGGTATAGGAGAGTACACTGGTGTGTGCTGGTCCAGCCACAGGGCAGTGGTATAGGAGAGTACACTGGTGTGTGCAGGTCCAGCCACAAGGCTGTGGTATAGGAGAGTACACTGGTGTGTGCTGGTCCAGCCACAGGGCAGTGGTATAGGAGAGTACACTGGTGTGTGCTGGTCCAGCCACAGGGCTGTTCATATCATCTTCCTCCTCCTCTTCCTCCACAGTGGGACGGTTTCTGCTGGTCCAGCCACAGGGCTGTGGTATAGGAGAGTACACTGGTGTGTGCTGGTCCAGCCACAGGGCAGTGGTGTAGAACAGTGTGTGGGTGTGTGCTGGTCCTGGTCAGTCAGAGATCACCTCCGCTTACTGCGTAAGATTTAGATGCAGCACAGTGTTCCTCAGTCTCGCTCTCTCTCGCTGGCCTCTCTCGTGCTCCTCCCTTCTACCTTTCTCTCTATTACCCTCTCTCCCTGCCCCCCCCCCCTTTGTCTCTCTTCTCTCTTGCTCTTTCTGCCCTCTCTCTCTCCTCTTGTTCTCTCCCCCCTCCCTCTCTCTCCCCTCCCCCCCTCCTCCCCCTCTCTCTCTCCTGGTTTTTAATGATGTACAGTACCTGGAATTTCACAGCTTGGCACCCTTCGCCTCCACAGCTGCCGTGATGCATCAGCCCCTGTACCGCCGCCAGATTCCCGCCTCCCTGTCCCCGCCGCGCCCCGGACACTTCAAAGGGAGGAGGAGGCGCGCGTGAGGCCCGGGGTCACCTGAGCGGCCGCCGTCCCGCGTCACTCAGCGCCCCCAAGCGCCCCTAAGCGCCTCTCCAGGCCTCTCCGCCCGCCACGGGCCCTCTGCGACGCTCACGTTCAGCCTCCCCGCCCATTCTGCGCTCGCCGTAGCCTGACTCCACACTTCTCTGACATCAATTCGACTTAAATTGAACTTAAAATCAAAGAGGGACACGTGAACGATGCGTTACCTTTATGACTTTAGACTTTGTTGTCCACACTAGGCCGGGAATTAGTTTATCGGCTTCGCGTTACAATACAAACACGCTGAAGACAGAAGCAGTCACCACAAACACTTGAATCTCATTCATATCAAAACACTCAAGACATTCAAGTAACCAGATACAATTGCATAATACGGCCTCATAGGTCCAGTGTACATTACTGTTCGGAGCACAGGTTATTCTATGATACCTTAAGAAGAACAATACGATCTAAAAAAGGATTCACGATCTAAATTTCCGTGATGATTTATGTAACTCTGGTATTTTGGAAGTCACAGCTGTATGGGCTGGCACACACATCCCTGCACAGCATTCTCCTGCTTTTCAGCTGAGTCCTGATTTTCCAGCGGCTCTGATGTATTCAGCAGGGGGCGGAGCTTTGGCAGGCCAGGTTCACTGCAGTCCTGTTGCATCTTTCCCCCACACACACTCTCATAAATAACGGTATGAAAAGAGCCTAAAAAGGTAAAACTGTTTGTACCCTATATGTACTTAAAACCTGTACCCCCAGCCTGCAATATATAATTAATTTGGACAGTTTTTGCTTGGAAATGTACTTTCATGGTCTAAATCGACTGTAAGTCCCTTTGGATAAAAAGCATCAGCCAAATTACATGCAATGTCCATTTCTATGTGCACGTACACCTAGGTCATAACATGAGCTTGGTACGTTGGCAATTTCCGCAAGCTGTGTCTGACCCCCACCGTCCCGCGTGGCCCCTGACCAACACACACCGGAAGAATCTGAGTACAACTGTGGCCAAAGTTTTAACGAGCCGGAGAAAGTGAGCCTGAATGCGATCAGCCCGGGCGTGGGCCGCTGGCTAGGCGCTAGCACACCCGGAGAAGACCACGGCGGTAATGAGCCATCCATTATCTCCCAGCGCCATTAGCCCAACAGTAACGGCAATAACCGTGCCCTCTTTAAATTATGCACCTATTGTATCCGAGGAGTAATCTTTTAATGAGAACGTTATGAGGAACACGTATAAGGCACTTTATCTGTGGCTGTGCTGATTGGCCAAACCTATTTTGTCACGCAGCAAAAAAAAAGAGAAAAGAATTGTCTTTAACGATACGGTTCATGAATTACTACTACTACTAATGTAGTTGTTAACATGAATTAAGGATGGAAAATACTTTAATTAGGAATGCATTACATCTTTTAACAACCAACAGACATATTTGTTACATGATATTTATGCATTAGCAAACCATAGGATGAACTAATAATTAGTTAACCATTAACAAATACATTAACTGACTTTTTCATTCCAATATGAATTGCCAATAACCCATGTAGTTCTTAACATGAATGAATGATGTGCAAATACATTAACAGAGCTGTACAGACACACTTCTCAGCTGTAGTTATTTAACAACTACACTAGTTCATGGCAATTCATGGGACCTTATTGTAAAGTGTGACCCCAAAAAAACCCACAAGCATAAGAAGGCAATCGTGACATGAAAATCATGTGACAAATGGAAGAAAAGCAGGGCAGTTTATTTGTGTGCTCTCTCTGTAAACTGAAGATGACAGGCAGAATTAGTCAGTGCATGTAGGAATTAGTCAGTGCATGTGCATTCTGCACATTGTGATTATATTTCAGTTTTTAAGAAACTGCAACGCTTCTGGGCTTAGTAGAGTATGTACTTCTGAAATGGCCCCAGCTCCTCGTTCAGGATCTTTCACACCAGACGCTTGTCAACGGTCAATTGATTTCTAGCCGCATTGTAAAATACTGCAGAGCAGGAATTCAGGCTTGTCAATACCACATAAGGGAAAAACAACATGGGGAAGATTTCACGTACACAGACACTAAATCTGTGTGAGGAGCACAAACAGCTGATTCTGATTGTGCTTCGCTTTCAGCTTATAGCAAATGTTATTGATTATGTATGTGAGTGTCCCAATGTGCTGTATCAGAGCAAAACGCACTCAATCAAAGGACATTGGGATACATACCCTGCTGAAGAAAACAGCTCAAGCTAGGTTTTGAAACAGCCGGTAGCTGATACCAGCTCCCAGCTCAACACTGTTTTGCCGGTTGACCCGTTCAGACCAGCTCCGAGCTTGACCCGTTCAGACCAGCTAGATTAGCTTCCTGACCAGATTGGCTATCCTGGTTCACCAGCTCATACCCAGCAAGACCAGTTTATGACCGACTTGACCAGCTCAATTTTCAAGCTGAGCTTTTTTACTGTCCTTAAAATCATAGATGCTTAAATAAAGTGACACAGTTTCTTCAGAAATGAGGAGGCCCTGAGTTCTTTACATGGAAACTCCAGAGCTTCATACCTCGGCGTACCTGCTTGGGAAAAAACACAGCTCCACCCAGTGAACATTTTTGTTGTAAGAACTTAGTGAAAGGTTGATGAAACAGCATCAAGACATTTAGGTGAACATTTTTGTGAAAAAGTAAATAGTGTCTAGCCCACTGGGACATAGCCAGGCTATATCTGCGCAAAACCCTGAGCTATATTAGGGTTAACCTAGTCCGTTTATGTCAAAACATCTCTTAACCTAGATTTCCACCCCTGTAGACTCTCGACTTTAACTCAAGACCGGGGAAAATGCAGGAGGGCCAGGGATGGGCGGGGAAAGCTTTTGAGCGGGAAGAGAGGAGGGTCGATTGAGCTGGAGTTAACCTCCAGACGCACAGGGGTCACAAAAACCAAAAGATTTAGTAATTTGGTCTTATATTTAAACTTAAAATCCTATTTCTATTACTGAAGCAAACCATAACTTAAAACAAGTAAATATTTTCTACTTCCAGACTAACCCCACTGAACCCCAGCTAAACCCCAGCTCAAGATAGATTTTCAAACAGGTGGTAGCTGGTTGACCAGTTCAGACCAGCTCCCAGCTCTATATGGTTTAGCTGGATGACCAGTTCAGACCACCTCCCAGCTTTACTTGGTTTAACCAGTTCAAGCTATCTTTAGAAATAGCTGGTGACTGGTTGAACAGCTACCAGCTCAGACAAGCTATCAGCACTAGCTGGTTGACCAGCTCATACAGAGCTAGACCAGATTATGACCAGCTTGATCGGCTCAATTTTCAAGCTGGTTTAGCTGGAGTTTACACAAGGGAAACGCGTGTTAAGGCAGGCTTTTATTACAATACTGAGCCTCCAGCCAAAAAAATGGCACCCCCCAACCAATGGACTAAATTAAACAGGGGTCGTACAACCCAACCCCATACCCATAAATATCCTGAAAACACAAATATCACACAACTGGGGGTCTACCCTTTTATGTGGGGTAATGAATTTGGGAAGATGACTTTTAGTTACTATGCTCCGCAGTGTTAGAACTTACTCCATAAACTTAGCCTCAATACTTCATCCCTTTCCTGTGCTTAACAGGACCTTACAAACCATAAAACCTCGCCGTTTCTCAGGTTGATACTTTTTACAGTGCTCTGCTGTCTTGTATTTCATGCTGAGTGCAGTAACCTCTTGACCATGGTTCCCCTAAAGAAGAGATTTTCACCACAATGGGACTGGCTAAATGCATTTTTTAAATTATCTATGTTCACAGCAGCCCCGTGGAGACACATATATTTCACGATTGGGGATGTAGTCTTACAGCGGGCAAGTGGCCACAATGCCCAGAGACAACACAGTATAATCACAAATGAGCAATTACTTTCAAAAGTAAATGAAATATATGAGTATTTTAGTTTACATTCTAGTGCACAGGCGTCAGAATCCAGATCCTGGAGAGGGGCAGAGTCTTTCGGTGAGTTTTGGGTTCATTAAGCTGTAGATTGAACCACCTTTGGTTCATTATGTTGTTGATTGGCAAAGAACCCACACGCCCTGTTACCAAGGCCTTAATTAGCGGTTCATTTAAAAGAAAACCGCAAAAACCTGCAGGCACCGCAGCCCTCCAAGATGTGAGGTTAACACCCCTGGCCTGGCACATTGCTGTGTGAATTTGCGAAGAAAACCCAAGTGCTATGAGGCTGCAGAGAAGACGTCCTGTTTCAGGATGTGCTCCCCTGACCGTCTACTTTAAACAAGCCTCAAGGGCTTGTAGCGGCCTGTAGCGTAGTGGTTAAGGTAAATGACTGGGACATGCAAGGTCAGTGGTTCTAATCCCGGTCTAGCCACAATAAGATCCGCACAGCCGTTGGGCCCTTGAGCAAGGCCCTTAACCCTGCATTGCTCCAGGGGAGGATTGTCTCCTGCTTAGTCTAATCAACTGTACATTGCTCTGGATAAGAGCATCTGCCAAATGCCAATAATGTAATGCCTCCATTGTCTGTCTGGGGCTACTTAAATAAGTCAGGGGATTTAGCAAATTAGACAATTTGTGGGGGACAACTCTCTTATTTCATCAAGGGTCCTTTGCAAGTGAAAAAAGGCATTCAGGGGTAAGGACTTCTATGGGCTTTTTTATATTGCCAACGTAAATACTGTATCTGTATATATTTTATTTTTAGGCTTTATTTAACCAGAATCTTAGAGATATCGAATCACATTTACAAAGGAGATCTGGAAAATAAATAAATAAATAAATAATTCAATAATAATAATAAAAAAATAAAAACAAAGAATAGAAATACTGCCAGCATTGTTTCCTGAATCTTTGATTTTAACTTAAAATGAATTGTATCCCTAAGGTTATTCCACTCGACTCTGTTCCTTCTGTAAAATTCCAGAAATATTTTACTAAATATAAAAGCATAGACATTTATTCTGGTCTGTTTTTGTATGTTTGCTTTGTACAAACAGGATTTCAGCACAAATCCTCCCCAAATTAAATTTTCAAGTCTATGTTATTATGCAGGGAAGTTCAATCTGTTGAAGATATTTATGTTTTCCTGTGACTCGTGAAATCTGAAGAAAGATTAACTGTGAATCAGAATGCAAAGACTCATGTTCTTGTGTTCTAGGAATGTACACACCTGGAATCCGCACGTAGGATTTGAATGTTTTTTGATTGACCATTTCCATCTAGATCAGGTCTGTCCAACTCATCTGAAGGGCGCTGGTGCAGGTTTTTGTTTTAGCCCAGCACTAGGACACCTCATTCAACTAATCCACCAAGCACAGTCTTCAATCAAGACCTGGAGAAGTAGAATCGGGTGCCTTAGTGCTGGGCTCAAACAGAAAACCTTCACCCGCACTAGACCTTTTCCGATAAGATAGGATGGCCCTGCTCAGACCGCAGTGAACAGTGCTCATTTCCTGTTCCTGTACAGACACAGTCGTGTTGACCAGCTGCTTTGTTGACCAGCTGCTTTGTTGCCGAGCAGCGCATTATGAGGTATGACATCATCCTTGTGAGGGGAGGCGGGCCCAGATAACCATCCGGCCCGGAGATAAGGAGACGCTTGTAGAACACGGGCGTTCGCCGTCGCCCTTGGAGACGCACGGGGCGGCCAGTTTTTTTTTTTGTTTGTTTTTCACCTCAGAACGGGGCGCGCGGCCGCAGGACCCGGGGAGGCGGGCGAGGCGACTTAACCGCGCGATCGATGCGTTAATCCGCCAGACAGCCGCTCGGCGAGCGAACGGGAACCCCTAACGCCCCGCGGCTCTCCAAGGTCAGCGGCATACGCCATGGCGGTAAGGCGGGGGGGGTGGGGGGGGGTTGAGTGACGTGCGACCGGACGCCAGCGTCCTCTCGGATCAGGGCCCCCCCCCTCCGACACGGCTCGACGGAGCTGTCGGAACCCTCGACGCGGTCGCCAGGGGAACCGTCACCTGCGAGACCCGTTAACTGCAGAAACCGCTCCTTATGGAGCTGATCTCTCCACCGCCTTTTGGCAGACGAGCCGGGTTTCGTTTTTTTTTTTTCTCACAAATTACAACATAACTGAATAACTGCCATCTATGACACACGTAATGTTCTGTCCGGGTTGCTTATGGTAGAGCTGAGATTCTTGGGATAACATATTGATGAGAACAGGCCTGTCAGTCCAACAATGCTTGCCATTTTCCTACTTAATTGACCGTTTGCCTACAAACTAGATAGTATCTAGCACCTTATCAAGCCTTATCTTGAAAGCCCCTAGGGTTTTGGCCTCCGCTACATGACATGGCTAGCGACTACTCTCTGTGAGAAGAAATACTCTACTTCCTCATGTCTTTTGCCAATTTATTTTTATGCCCCCTCATTCTGCGGACAGAATTGTCCTCAATAATCTCTTCAATTTGTTAATCCCTTTTATGAATTTAAAAGCCTCAATCAAATCAAATCAAATCAAATCAGGATTTCACAGTCTCACTGTATAATACGGAACGGCTCTGTAGGATTATTAATGGCGGCTTTTTCCTGCTTTGCATCCAACTGTATTATGTTTTATTTCATCTTGCTGCCACATTTCTGATCGTGTGAGTGACATCTCCCAAGTCTCTGTCATCTATAATTAGTCCACCATCTTTGCCGTAATCATCCCCCACTACCCATGTAATGACAAATGGCACTACCTTACTTCACTAGAAGCTCAGGAGAAAATCACATCAAATCTGCAAACAGAATTTAGTCATGAGATGTGACGTATTCCACTGGATAGGTGTCAGATAATGGCTATGGCTGTCACCGGTGAGCTTTGGCCATTGAACTCCTGAGAAAGCGACTTAATATGGAAAAAAGAAACATCACAACAAAACAATTAAGAAATAAATAAAGCAGCACAAATAGTCTCAGAAATAAATGCTATAATTAACCATCAAAGACAAAAAAACCAGGCCTGAGGTGGGAAGGCTCACTTGAGACGAATATAAGATGCTCCACACACGTTCAATCTCTGATCGAATTCAGTCTCTTTTTTTATGTTTTTGAGTACGCGTGAGCTGCTTAATTGATCAAGTATGTGTCTTCTGAGACATGTCTTCTTTCAAAATAAAATTATACTACTGCCAGTCCTTTGTGGCTTTGTTTGCTGCAAGTATCTAAGAATGATCCAATAAAACTGTGTGAAGAATGAGAGCCTGGAGGATAGATGTTGAAACGGACATGTGTACTGCATGTGGGACATACAGTAATACTCAATACCAAATACAGGCCTTTTAATATAATCTGACAGTGGAGGTACATTTTTGTTCTTCAAGGATCAATTGAGGATCCTCAAATGTACCCTGAAAGTAAGGCTCTCTTTGGGTATAAATTAGTATGTTTTCCAAGCTAAATTAATTATATATTATATACTGCTGGCTAGGGGCACAATTTTATGTACCTACTGTCCAGGACACCGCCCCAGCGAGAAGCTTTTGTGTCATTTTAGGCACTTTTTCGTACCTTTATTTCTGAGTATGTAGGCAAGGTCAAATTGAACAGCATTTGTGAATTATCTAGACTAGGCTTGCCGGGCTGCATCCCTAGATAACAAGATGGCTGCTGGTGACTGAGTCTCGGAACCACGTTCAGAGAAATCTGATCCCCTCATCGATCACGGGATGAATTAAACATGAAACAGAAACAGCTCTTTTGTTTGCACAGCGAATCGAGGGGACCGTTGGCGTCGGCCGTCATCCGGAACTTTCCGTCGGCGAGACGCGCGGCTTCGCGGGGGAGCGTTTCTATGGCTGCGCTAATGTGTCCGGTGGGCGAGATACGGGGTCCGTTTTTAATCTCCCGAATACAGGAAGTGTTCAGTCACTAGAGGCCACAGTCGCAGGCCACTGAGCTAAGTGAGCTATGGGCTAACGTGAAGGAAGTGGAAACATTTCACAGCGTTTTGGCCGTCTTTGAATGCCGCACTGGCCATCAACGCAATCTATTCTTTCCCCAAGAACACTCCCACAAGAAATTTGGGTTTCCTTGTGCCTTCTGCATCTTGTACCAGCTTGAATCTGCTCACAAAAAAGGACAGCTAATAAAAAAGTAAATGTAACATGTTGAGAATAGTCGGTTTCTATCAATTTTGTCTGGTTGTTAGAGAGGGATACCCCAATTGGACTGATGAAGTGAGAAAAAATTAAATCAATGCTTTAAACGTATAAAAATAAGATTTTGCTTATATTGTAACAAATATGCCTCTCAACTCTTCAGAGGTTCTGGCGGTCCACAGGGTGTGCTTGATTTAATTGCTACTCTGCACTTAATTGATGAATTAATTAAAGCTGTTGATTAAACAATTAGCTCACCACACCTGGTTTTGTGGGTGTAAATTGGTTGCTGATGTTGAAAGCTGAAAACAAACTAGCACGATACTATAGCCATCTTGGACACCTGTATTAATATGCTGAATACTGGTATTAATAAGGCGCCAAGTAACACATTTTAGCCCCATAATCAGATTACTGAATGTCTCAGGCAATAGAACCATTGTGACTGACTGAAAAGTTTCAGTGGTTGATTGGTGCCAAAGGAGGGCACATAAAAATGAGAAGAAGAAATTTCTTTGGAAAAGAAAATCTGTAAAGCCAGTATATTTGTGAAATGGGAAATCATGTTCCAAGTCCACCTGCCCACTTACACCTGCACATTTTGAAATGCCTAAAAGTAAATCTGAGCTTTTCAGACTTTTAAACTGGAAAGGCAAATAGCATTACTGCTGTCATATGCAAAGCTAGGATTTGCAGCACTCAAAATGTCTCACTGATGCGGGTTTGGATGCGCTGAGCCTTAGCCAGCAAGTATACTGCACATAACTATAGTGAGATGAATACACCGGGCATAATGTAGACCTATCTGCGACGTTTATCTTTGTGCGTCCCATTATGCGTGTCGGTTCATTCATTGGGAACGAGGCGAGATGGTAATATCGCACGTGTTTCAGCGTTGAAACGTCACTGGCGAAGCTGTTTTTTTTTTTTTTTTTTTTTTTTTAATAGCCTTCATCAGCCGGGAACACGGCCGTTAAGTTCTGCCATCGTCCCATGATCCCCGCTGTCACATCATTCTGCAAAGCCAATAAAAAATTACCTTTCCTCGGATCCGGGAAGAACTCAGCGAGTCGACGCAGAACCGCAATTAAGAGTCCCCGAGTGGCACTTGAGTCGTCTGTTAAATTAATGCACAATTCGCCGTAACCCGCACCCGTATTTCATGTTTGGAAGCGATTTGTTGGACGCGGATGCGCACTGCTGGCACGTCACCAGCGCGTCCCGCCTGCCCCCCCCCCCCCCCCCCCCCCCCCCGGAGATGCAGCAGCTCCGCTCTCCCATCACAGAGACAATCTGTTTATGTCCCGTATGTTTTCAATGTGCGTGGGGGGTTTGCTGTGAGTGGAAATGCACTTCCATGATCAGTCCAGTACTGAATCAAAACAGGAAATGTGTCTGGTTCAGTTTGTACTGCATAATGGACCATTTCCATTGAAACTAAATTAGGTGGGTTACAATATCTGTGGTTGAATTCTCTAGGTTGAATTATTAGGCCTGCCTTGTAGCCCCAAAATTAATGTAACCTTCCAATGTAGCCTCCACCAACCAACTTAAATGTATTATATACTGAATGACATGTATTAATATGGATGTATTATATACTATATATATATATATATATATATATATATATATATATATATATATATATATATATATAACAGCTGTTAACCGAACATTGCTCCAGGGGGGATTGTCCCCTGCTTAGTCTAATCAACTGTAAGCCGCTTTGGATAAACGTGTCAGCTAAATGCCTGTAATGTACTGTAATGTAATGCCTTGGTACAGAGTCCTGGAAGAGACTGAAAGTAGTCCACTGTAATTCGGAGCCAGATATCTTATAGTCCACGCCAACAGCAGGGACCTGTTAGTGGAGCTGTAATCTCCTGGCACCGGTAAGCCGATACCTTCTCCACGCGCGCCGGAGCTGTCTTTGAGAGAGGCATGACTGCGATCACCCCGAAATGGTGCCTCTGACGCTGGGCGCTCCGCTGGGCTGGGCGCGAGCCAAATCCCTACCGGTGCCGGGGGGACGTGAACCCCTACTGCTGAGGCAGGGGTGTGACCCAGATTTTCTGGCTACTTGCACCCGCTACGCCCCCCCCCCCCCCCCCCAAAAAAAAGGAAACTCAAAATCTTCAAATCTTCTTTCATGATGGATGGAGTAAACATCTTCAAAACAACCCTGGGTGTTTATTTATTACTGTTCTCGGAATATGGAGGCAAATCTTTAAATCAATAGTGACAGTTTTCTCATTAAATCAGAGGGAAGAAGTTTCTCCCCCGGGGGAGCTTACTATCAATCCTGAGATATTTCTTCTTACCTTTCTGTCCGTTTTGAAATGAGACGCAACCCAGCACATAAGTGCGCCGTGTACGCGTTCGTACATCCGTGGCAGTTCAGCTCAGAGGGATGGCTTCTCGCGGTCTGGGGCCCTACAGGGCCGGTGGGCTGTTCTGTGCGTATGTGAAGATAAACCTGACTGAGGGGAATCAGTCTCAGGCTGCTGACACTTCCAAACGGCGTGATTTATTGTGCAATCAGGAAGACGACAACGACAACAACAACAACACAGGTGTTCATCTAGCACCCAGCCCGGCGCGCAGTCCAAACGTTGTCTTCCGGGGACACACGACACATTCTAATAAGGCTGATCAAAATGGAGGGAAGCCGCTATGGTTGGCATTCATATAGCGCCTTTCTCCAAAGCGCTGTACAATTGATGCTTGTCATTCACCCGTTCATACACACGCTCACGCACCCAACGGCGATCGGCTGCCATGCGAGGCCCCGACCAGCTCGTCAGGAGCATTTTAGGGGTTAGGTGTCTTGCTCGGGGACGCTTCGACACAGCCGGGGCGGGGATCGAACCGGCAACCCTCCGACTGCTCTTACAGCCTGACCGATGTCACCCCCACCATGCATCGCCTGGGGTGATTGGTCGACCCGGGAGTGACAGGGAAACGGCTCTTATTATCCTAATATTGTCCCCCACACCAGAGCTCAGCCCGGGGGGGCTCATTATCCACAAAAGTTCACATTTTACTGGATAAATGTGCTTTGTGCTGAATTAATGTCAGACTTTAATTGAAGATGAACTTTTACAGATGGCCGGAGATTAAAAATGCTAAATCTTTTTTTATATATATCTTGGGAGATACACACAAGGAGTAATTAGGAGTCAGGAGTAATTAAGCTTAGAATTATTTGTGGGGCATTGTGAATAACCTTTAAGTAAGTGCAAGTTTATTAAGCTTTTAACAAAGCGTTTATAAAGCATTTATTACTGCTTCATGAGGCGAGCATTACTGCTTTAAAACTATTCATAAATAATCACACTGCTTGACGGCAGACTTGGCAGCGATAAAGTATGTGTAACATAAAATAATGACCCGCGCATGAATAATATCGCTCCATTTATGTTTTACGCACTGCTGCACAAAGTGGTGATGTGCATCTTGCCATGTATAATTATTAAGCTACACTCAACATAAAATATGGCCTATGTCATAGGCGTCCACTTTCATGCCTGTGTGAAAGACATTTAACCTTTTTGTTACTCTGCGCTGGTTTTTATTGCATATATACCATGTGTGTGATATGCAGAGCTAGTTGGGAGTGGAGCTTAGTCAGCATATAGTCATCATTCAGTTATCACCCATTGTTCTTATACCTGACTTAAACTCTTGCCTTGTGTCCTGGCAATGCCGTAGGATGCCTGTTGTTGAAAAATAGGACCCATAAGGCATACATTTAACATGTTAATGTATACAAAAATATACAAAACAAATAAATATATATTTCAATGAAAGCCTGCCTCTTTCATATATCTGCAAGTACACATAGTTTCATCACAGACAGCACGCACACACACACACACGCATACACACACACACACACAGTATGCGTGCTACGTTGTATAATATTTCCCAGTCAGCTGTGCATAAATGTGAATATTGATTCCCTTGCAGAGGAAGAAGACAGTAAATCTCAGGTGTAATTCGGTGCATTTGTAGACGAGCTGATTGGCAGCGGGCAGGCATGGGGGGGGTGGTGGATTGATTGATTTGACCTTGTGGGAATACCCATGCAGACAGGACAGTGTGTGCTGGGGGGGGTAGGCGTTCTGCGGGGGGGGGAGGCGTGCTGCAATGCAGCAGTGCGATTCCAGGCCCTCTGCTCTGAACGTCCTGCCGGCCATACGTCTTAATCAGGACCCATCTCCCCTGGCCCTCCCTGCAGCCACACACACACACATACACACACATGCACACACACACACACACACACAGCTCCTGTTCCCCAAGCACACACACACATACACATACACACACGCATACACACATACATACACACATACACACAAACACACACATACAGGCACACACTCATGCACACACACACACACACACACACAGCTCCTGTTCCCCAAGCACACACACATACACTGGTGCATACACACTTACACACACATACCCACACTCTCACTGACACACACATACACATACACACACATATACACACACAGCTCCTGTTTCACAGGCACACACACACAAATACCAGTACACACACACTCCCCACACACAGACACACACCTCCTGTTTCACAAGCACACACACCAGTACACACACACTCCACACACACAGACTGTTTCACAAGCACACACACACACACACCAATGCACACACACACACACATCTCCTGTTTCACAAGCACACAAACATAAACCGGTGCACACACACTTACACACACATACCCACACTCCACAAACACACACATACACATACACGTACACACACACACACACACATACTTTCCCATAGAACACACAGACACAGACACTCACAAATACACACACACACACAGCTCCTATTTCACACACACACACACACACACACACACACAAGTGCCCATACACACACAGACACATAAACACACATAAACCCACACACTTCCCCATAGAACACACAGACACAGACACTCACAAACACAAACAGACAAACACACACACACACACACACACACACACACTCCTGTTTCGCTTGAAGTCAGCTCCTCGTTTGAATGCATCTGTGCAGATCCCACCTGGGCCATACATAATGGAGCAGCGTTTTTCTGGAGCGCCGTCGCACTGGGGCGGTGGAGTCGGCACGCACCGCCGTTCCGTCGATATGTTTACCCTCTAAAACCCGGCACGGCAAGGGCCCGGCCGCCGCCTGCCAAACCAATATCACATCTCGCTCGCTTTCTTGTAACAACAGCATTCCGTTCAGGACCGCGTCCTGCAGCCACCTCCTTCTTTATGAGAAAAGAATGATTCATTAAAAACGCACACCGCAGACGCTTAAGTCACAGGCTGTGTCGCAGTGAACCCAAACACGGCCGCCAAAGGGTGCGAAAGCCTGAGTCTTCACTATTCAGACGGTGAACTTCTCCTCCGTGAGCCCCGGAAAGTTCTTCTCCCCTGTGAAAATGAGCTGGTCATTACTTCTCCTCAGCTACAACAAAAGGCCGCGGCAGAACCCCTGTCTGACTTTGTGTGCAATGCGCTGTTCGCTCAACAGCTCATTAAAATGATTGTCCTGCTCTAAGCACCGACCTAAAAATAAAGCAAACGCCCGAAAGCGGAAGATTCGGTTCTTCTTGCTGCCCACCAGATAAACTGGAAATCAAACCAGAACAGACTTCAATCTATCAGCCTGGCCCATACTGCACTGCAGGGGAAACAGGAAGTCTAGGGGATGCAGAAATGACCTCTATGGTGTCCCGTTCCTCAGCTGAATGATTGTGACAGTCCTCGTACACACGTGTGACAGGCCCCAGATCTCAGCCTGTGGTAATTCCCCTGACAGTAATGCATGGAATAATTTATATGCACTGGCACTGAGCCAGCTCTTAGCTTCTTAGCAAGAATCAAAGCCTTCAACAGATACGCTTTTTACATAAAGAGGAAACTTTATTCATTTGTACATACATTTCTTCATATAATAATGTTATAATAATACTGGTAAGTCAAAAATAATAATTATTATATTTAGAAAACTAATCCATTAAACTACTCTTTACTTTGACTTTTACTTTCTTTAAAAACATAAATTTTTCATTTGAGCTCTTATATATATATATTTGTCAACAAAATCTATATATATATATTTGTCAACAAAAATTAAAAAAGGGTCACAAAAAAAAATTACAAAGTACATGTAGGTGTTTATTGTGGGGGTGGAGACAGGCCTTTTCTCCTGTCCTGTCAGGGGTAGATGAATTGAATAGGTGGTATTTAATAGCCTTAGTAGGAAACAGCAGGAGAGCATGGAGTAATGTTGGGGGTTTTCATGGAAAATTATTTTGGTCTCATCACCACTCTCGAAATTATGAATTTCCACAGAGTGAGCAGAGAGAGGGGGGGGGGTTGGGTGGGGGGGAGAGAGGGGGGGTTGGGTGGGGGGGGACAGAGAGAGCAGTAGACTGAGACAGAGAGAGAGAATTACCAGAAGATGAATTACCCCGGTGTATAATCGCTTCGGTTGACTGTAAACAATAGGGTGGACTGTTTTTTTGCGTCCCACTTCAATCGTTTCCAACACTTCTTTGTTTTTTGTTGTTGTGGTTTTTTTTTTGTCTTCACGAGAGGTAGGAAACTTTTTCTTTTTTTTTTTTTAGTTGGCAGAGAAAATCCAGTGTCTCGCTCCATTAATCCACTTGGCAGTCGTGGGGATTTAGTCCTTCTCCTAACAGGACGGCGACGCCAGGCTCTTCGTTTTGATATGTGGGAATGGAACGTGAGAGAGAGGTATGAAGGTATGAAGACTGTGGCCCCAGCGGGAGGAGGGCTTCGATCAGCGGGGTCCGGCCCTTGTCCTCGACGTCGATGCGGTAATTCAGAGAGGGCCGGAGAGGGGGGGGGGGGGGTTCACCTGGGCCTCCGAGGGGTTGGGCGAAAACATCGCACCGCCAACCTCCAGGCGGGGCTATGGTCAAGAAGACGCGTCGAAGCTGGGGTGGACAAAGAAGAAGAAGAAGAAGAGAAAGAAGAAGAAAAGTTTATCTCCTCAGAGAGAGACAGAGAGTGTGAACAGAGGCGTTAGATGTTAATTACTGAGAGTGGAGATTACGGAGGACTGGAGACAGACCACGTACTCCTCACTCCCTGGCATTGCGGGATCGATGCTGCAGGTACCTCAGCGCTCCCTCGCTGAGGGAGAGGCCGAGTTTTGACATGGCCCCCGCCCTCGTCTCCGCATCAATACCAGGGAGATAAATTAGTAAAACCTGAACAGGACGTGCTGTTTCTGATGTTGAATACCGCGTCTCTGTTTGCCAGCAGCTTACTGATACGGCCTGAGCGTCTGACCATGCTGTCTGCGTGCACGCGTGTATATATATGCTCGCATGTAAAAGTAGTGTGTGAGTGCGTGTATGTGTGTGTACATGCATGTGTGTGTATAAGCCTGCATGTAAAATTAGAATGTATGAGCATGTACTGTATGTGTGTGTGTGCGCGCATGTGTGTGTGTGTGTGTGCATGTGTAAGTGCACATGTGAACACATGTTTCTGAGAGCGAGAACGTGCATTAAAAGCTCAGCAGCAAAATTGAGATGGGGAACTTTAATATCCCAAAGGACAAATTTGCTGCCATTGAGTCATTAAATATTAACACATCCATCCGGCCTGAACCAGATTTAAGGCAGGGGTGAGGAACGGGGCGACCTCCAGCTCGCTCTGTATAAACCCAGCTTGGCAGCCACGTTTTCTTTCCCGCAGACCTTACCGGACAGAAACCTTTAACTGCGTGAAGAAATGAAAGATAATGATCTCACCTTCTCTCTGAAGGGAAGGGGTCTGACCAAACAAATCAAAGCAGGTTCACAGCACGACTACACTCAGACAGTAAGAGATAACGATGTCTGAGGGCCAAGCCGGTGTTCGGCTGCAACGGTCGGTGAATGCTTGATTTCTGCTTTCCGTTTGTGCTATCTGTAAAAAAAAAATCTTGTGCATTTCACAGCAAATATAACTTTATTTACAGCAAAGAGTGTGGGAGGCCATGAAATAATTATGCTATAAAACTTGTTTATAGAGATCTTCTAGGTTATCATTAAGATATTTGTATGAAATTCACCGAAGCCAGAGAGGAAATGTGACTAAAGTGGAGGCCGCTGAATCGACTGAACTGATGATAAGAGAGTTTCTTTAAATTGGCAGGCTTGTTATTAATCAAGCGGACCGTTTATAGCACCACGAGAAGAATTATCGGCTTGATGGCAAAGGTTTAGCCTTCTAGTCTTCTTCACTGCAGCTACCGGAGTACGTTTGTGATCCTGCTTACAAATTTAAAGGTCACCCTCATTTGATTGAGACACAAGCACGAGGAATGGTCCAGACTTTGTACAGTGCAGTCCATAATTATTTGGACAGTGACATCCAGCGACAATTTTAAAATACTTTTAAAATGGCTCTGCACTCACAGCAAATTGGATTTGGAATGAAACAATCACGATGAGGTTAAATTGCTCTCAGCTTTCATTTGAGGGCATTTAGATGCATATCGGGTGATCAGGTCTTACAGCCAATATCAGGGGACAGTCCAGACAGTCCATTGTACTGGAGTACGGAACCAAAACAACAAATAATGTGTCTCGGTCCAAAATAATTACGGACTGCAACTGAATGATACATTTTAAGACTGTGTGCATCTTAGTTTCTTTTTTTTACTGGCAAATATGACACCAGTAACAACTTGCCAATAATAGCAAAAATGCTATGATCGAATAGAATGTCAATAAAACTCGGTAAAAAATGGTCTCCGAGACCCACCGAGCATGATGTTTGTCTCCTTGCCAGTTGAAAAATCAATAAGGCTGTTCCATTACTGAGCAGGGATCATGAACTTTGACTTTGACATTCTATCGGTTGCCTTGGGCAGCGTCGTGTGTGTGTGTGTGTGTGTGTGTGTCTTAGAGAGTGTGGGAAAGTGATGTAAACCCATGTTTCTGTGTGAGCGCGTGCATGTGTGTGTGTGTGTGTGAAGCATCAATTATGCATCCGTGGGAACATTAATCATTGGAGGGACAACTGGGAAATCCTATAAAAAAGTTATTGGTTGCAAGACATGAATTCTGTGATAAGCAACAATTCAGTTGAGTAAATCCCACAGAATATTTCTTCAGTGTCTGTTACACAATTTTCTATTTGCTTATCGAGTGTTTTTATTTCCCTGAGCTGTGAAATAAGAAGGGGATCCATGCAGAAATTCATGAAAAAACATGCAAAGCCTACAATGGAAATGCAACGATTTACCTTTTGCAAACATTGTATAATATAATCATTTACAGCCCGTTTCTCTGTTGAAATAAACTACTATTCCCTCTGCAAGTTTCTCACACAGAAATACAGGCCCTTACAGCCAAGGGTACCATTGGATATGTAGTTGTCCTACAGTACACATCTGTACTGGCGGTCTCTTACCTGTCCCAAAGCTTTACACTTCTACAGTTTGTGGTGCAGCAGCCGGCTGATATCAAGGCTGTAAAAGGAAACACAAGACCGTTGAGACACAGACACAATGGGCCGGTGTGAAAATAAAACATCTTCTTTTTTTTTTTTTACACTTTCTCTTGTATCCCGTTACAGTCATGAGGGAGGTCCCACTGGAAGCATATAGTAGTTCCATTTTTCATTTCCATTTCAGGCAAACGCATAGAAAAGGGAAATGAGGGTGTTCAGACTTAAAGTAAAGGTTGAGGTTGAGTTTGGGGTCAGGCTAAGGCATTGTGATATGGCCCTTTTTTTGGAGTTCAGGTTTGCTTTCGATCACATGCAGATTCATTGTAACAGACATTTAACCCAGTGGTACCCAAATTTTTGCACCCCACTGTAACATAGAGAGTATAAGCATGAGAGTTAAAATGATTGGCATTTATATAGTGCCTTTATCGAAAGTGCTGTACAACTCATGCTTCTCATTCACCCATTCATACACACACTCACACACCGACAGCGATTGGCTGCCATGCAAGGCACCAAACAGCTCATCAGGAGCATTTAGGGGTTAGGTGTCTTGCTCAGGGACACTTCGACACAGCCCGGGCGGGGGATCGAACCGGCAACCCTCCGACTGCCAGACGACTTCTCTTACTGCCTGAGCCATGTCACCCCGCCAGTGAGTTCTTCTCACCAAGTAGCACCATAGAGCCATATAGTACAGTACTCCTGATAATAAAAAAAACACAATGTAATCAGAGACCCACAATGCACTGAAGGCCAGACAAGATTATTTTTGGACTGTGGGAAGGTGAAAAGCCAAGAAGAACTCAGGGGCCGAGAAGGCCTCCTTCACATATTCACACATCCTGATGGACGGCGTAGCGATACATCAGGTCCATGTGCCACGTATAAAGCCCTTTCACATCGTACAGATATACGACAGCAGACTGTTTTCAACTCTTTCTTTGCTGTTGCGCTACGCACTGTACACAAGGATCAGTTTTGTAGTAATGCAATCACGTCATGGTAATGTTATGCAAAACACTGGGTACTGAATCACACTCGTGGGATGGAGGAAGTCATTATATTACACTGAAAGCAGAATATTGCATTGGCTGGAAACACAGCAAGAAAAGAACGGGCTCTGTTCAATGGCTGTGAGTACTGTTGATAACTGCTACTGAGCAGTTTGAACAATGAGTCAGTCAGTGTGTGAGGTATGCTGCCAACAATATGGCTTCTTGGTTCAGACCGGGGGCAATTGTTATTTGTTTTGTATTCACATACTTTGTCTACGCTTTACCGAGCTTGTCTGGTGTATTGGGACCTTTGAAAGACTCAGGAAAAGTGAAAGCCCCACCTTCTGGTCCTCTTGGTAGGCTCAATTGCACCTGGCAAGATCAATTGGGCATAGAAGAGTATCTGAATCCAAAACAATTATGTATTTGACCCAGGTGTGACTTTAGTCCCGCGTCACGTAAAGGCATATTTGGGAAGCGCCGTGACCCGAGCATTTAGACGTGAGAAGCAGGCAGCCGAAAATCAATTCAGCCCCCCGATTAGCGCGTCTGCTGTTACTTAACACGCCTCCTTAGCCCCGCTAATTTTCCGCATGATTTGTTTTCTGTGCCTGTCAATGCGAGAGTGTTTAATCACAGTGAGGTGACTTGCCCTGCGCTTGAGGCGATACAAAACATCATTTCTAATCACAACCGCTCCACAGGGATATATTTTTGGAGGGCAGTTTTCGTCTTCCGCGGTGAAAAAAAACCAGAAAGAAAATAAACGTTGAATCAGGAGTGTTCTTTTCTTTTATTCATATGTTGCTTATATGTTGTTGTCTATTTGTGTGTCCACACAGCTGTTTGGCCCTTAGGTCCTTAATCCCCCGCATTGCTCTGGGGGGGGGGGGGATTGTCCCCTGCTTAGCCTAATCAACGGTAAGTCATTTTGGATAAAAGCGTCAGCTAAATGACGCATTATTCTTCGGAAGAAAAGGCAGTGAAATGTTGAACTGAAAAGCGGTGGGTGTGTAACTTGGTGAGGACGGGGTCGTAATGTGGGCCAGCGTTTCCAGGCACCGCAGAAGAGTCCCGAGGTGTCGCTTCCTCGCTCTCTCGCCCTGGGAGTCTGACACGGCCCCCGACGGCCGCCGCGGGCGGACCGGCGGTTATTCTGTCTGGCGCTTCCATCAGCGTCGCGGGCGGAGAGAGAGCGGGGCTGTGATGTTGGCGGTTTCCCTGGAGTGGAGAGGCACTCGAAAAACCGAGGTGTGACACAGTCGGAGTGTGGCTCTCAGCCTCCTGCCTTCTGCGTCTGAGAATGATCCACACTCCACAGAGGAGTGGAGGGCCACACACACACACACACTCGTACACGCAAACACACACTCACACACAAACACACACTCACAAACACACACAAACACACTCACACATAAACACACACTCACACACAAACACTCACAAACACACGCAAACACACTCACACACAAACACACACTCACAAACACACATAAACACACACTCACATACACACAAACACACACTCACAAACACACATAAACACACACTCACATACAAACACACACTCACAAGCACACACAAACGCACTCTCACACACACGCAAACACACTCACACACAAACACCCACTCACAAACACACGCAAACACACTCACACTCACACACAAACACACACTCACCTACACACACAAACGCACTCACACACACTCACAAACACACACAAACACACTCACACAAATACACACACCCCTATGCTCGCACACACACAGGTTAGTACAAGTAAACACACATTCCCCAACGCTGACGCACACACGTGCACACAAATACACACTCCGACGCAAACTCACACGCACGTACACACACGCCGATGCTCACACACAACCCAATGTCAGCTAAAAATGTGTTATTTAGCTGGCGCTTTTATCCAAAGCGATTAGATTAAGCGGGGAACAACCCCCCCCCCCCGGAACAATGCGGGGTTGAGGGCCTTGCTCAAGGGCACAACAGCTCTCATCGTGGCTACACCGGGGCTTGAACCACCAGACCAGTCTTATACCTACAGTCATATACATTATTCTTCTGCAAAAGAGCTCAAGCGGTTTAGCCTGACCCACTGGCCGTCGCTAACTTCCAGGCACCGGCAGAGGTGTGGGTTGGAACAAAACAGTCAGAGGAGTAAGATTACAGCTGGAGAAGTGTGGGTTGAGACTAATTTTACAGCCAAGAGGATCGCTCTGTTGTGTGCAAACCGGAAATAAACACAGCAACGCACTACTCTGCGTGAGATGCATCTGTGACTGATAAGCGAAGGTTAAGTACGATGTTTGAAGCTGAGGGAACGCAGATAGCATCCAGGACCATGACTGTGGGCAGTTTAAGTTTGGCAAAACAATGTAAAAAAATGCTTAAAAATAGGCAACCTGCTACACCATGCTCCTTGTGGGCTGAGAACTGCTTGTTTTCCACCCTCCCTTTACCTGGGAGTCAGGTGTGTTCACCCTCCCTTTACCTGGGAGTCAGGTGTGTTCACCCTCCCTTTACCTGGGAGTCAGGTGTGAAGACAGTCTGGCCAATCAGTAGCGCTAATTAGCCGGGAGAGAAGAAAACCAGGGCTGGATTTGGATTCGAGGGCCAGGGCTGATGATCCCTGCCTAACGCAGTCTTTCCTCATAACTCAACGACCCTGGTCTTTCTGTCCCATGGAGCGTAAAGGGCCGTCCAGTTCAATCTCTTTCTCATTAAGCAGAGCGACGGTCGACAAAGCCCAAATATATATATATAAAAAATAAACACGGGGGCCTTGCCGCCGCAAACGCTGCTCTCCATCAAGCCTTCGCCTCATTGGTCGAGATTGGCGTCTCGGCCAGAGTCATTTCCTGGTCTCGCATGAACTCAGCCGAGAGTTACGGCTTCTGACAACCGGATGCCGCGGAAACGACTTACGATGTCGCCGTCGCCATGACTACGGCGGCAGTTCGGGGCGACGGGGCTACCGTAGAAAGCGCGAATTTGCGCGCCTAGCTCCGCTCCCCGTCTCCTGTCCTTGAACACCGCCCCGGGGCCCAACGGTACTTTGTTTCAGGCAGCTTGTGCGAGATTGCAGCATTTCCACAAAGTAAACAATCGGATTGCTTCTAACTGAGAACAGAGAGGCCTTTCAGACTCCCTGCTTGTTGTTCGCTTCATGGCCGTTCTGGGTCTGTAGTCGTACTAAACGTTCACCAAGAGACGGATGAGATTCTTCTTCTGGGTTTTGCACCTGGGTGTGGGATATGTTGAATGTACTTTCGCCAGAAATGCTGCAATTGAACTCAGGGATACATGCAGATTTACTACTGGAGAGTACTTAAGATTATATTAAAATACTTATGTACGTTTAGTTGAAAATACGAAGCATCTTGAATCTCACAGGAAAAGGGTTAGGGTTTCATACGGGGGAAAAAAAAAGATTTTTCAAATTGAAAATGCTATGTACGAAAAAAAATCATTTCAAATACAAATACTGACACAGATAACCACTTGTTTGAGGCGTAATATGAGAAATATATCTGATTATAATGTTCTAATATGAATATGCTAGTGCCAATGCTGCAATCACTACTGACGATTGAAAGCAATCGAGTTCAGCAACAGAACCCTGAATAAAGCATTCTAAAAGCCTCCTCTTCAATGGGTTATGGATCCGAATGGGTCTGAGGGCTTTTATGAATAAATCAAATATTTAAGTTCCGCTGGCACAGTTCCCAGTCTGGGCTGGGTCGGGCCTGAAATCGCTTTATTAATTTTCCCGGGGCTGGCTTATGGCAGTCAGAGCACAGTCATTTTGCTCAGATCTTCAGAAATCTACATCAATAATTCATACTACTTGAAAAGCACGCAGGCCCATTGTGAATGTGGGGGGGGGGGGGTGGTTGGCATTTATCAAGTGGTAAGTCCTTCCAGGAAAAACAACTTGCCATTAGCACGTAATGGGCCCATAAACTGACCACCTAGTCAGGCAAAGCGGAACACATTCCCAGAGAGTCAACAGTAATACCCAGGAGTGTAGGACACTAACAAACCCAGGGGAAGGAGAAAATCTGTACATCCGATGCAGCAGACGCGCCCTGTACTCTCATTTGCAAAGAAAGACGAATGATGAATTAAATTAAAAAGCAGTAAATTAAATTTTTAAAGCCGGCTGCTTCGGGTCTGCCGCACGTCTTTGGCGTGTTTCGCTCCTCTTTGGCGTGTTTTTAACGAGCGAGGCGGCGCTCCAGCTCGCTCTGAGCCCGCGGGCGCGCACGGTCACACCAAACGCAGCTCGCGGAGCGAGGAACAAACCCAGCTCACCGTCAGGGGCCGCTTTCCTCACGCACGGCGAGAGCCATCCGGGGGGGTTCCCTCCTCTCCCGAAGCACCGAGACGGCGCCCAGCCAGGCGCGGTTTCCACGGGGACCACCGCAAAGTGCACCCCCCCCCCCCCTCCCCAAATCAACCCTCCCACTGCGTTTATTTCTGGTGATGGGCTTGTCTTTACCCCTGATATGGGACCCTGAAAATCACGATGATTCACACTCAGTGTTCAGCTCCTATGCTACAGGTTCCACTAACAGGACATAATGATGATAATGGGGGGCTGGATCTTTAAAATGTCTCAGTCTCTCTTCCAGTGAATGACGTTCCACCATGTACTGCAGTATCCAGCTTTGAAATATCAAAACTGTGTATTTTGTACCTACTGTATATTCACTTTACTGTAACCTCTACATTTGCCAGGTAGCAATGAACAAAGTTGTGCAAGCAATTACATGTCTCTTTTGCCCTTTTACATGTTTTCTCTCCCTTCATCTCTCTCTCTTCATTTCATTCCCTCCCTCTCCCTCTCTCTGTCTCTCTCTCTCTCTCTCTCATCCCCTTGCACCTATTTCTGTCACCTTTTGGCTGAATCAGATTAAAATATTGGTAAGCCAGTTTTTCTCATTTCAAGATTTGCCAGTGTAATAATTACATTTGTCAAGCAAACATTAACATAAAACAATAATAGTACTTTGTACTTGAGGGGAAAAAAAAAACATTACAAGGCTAAAATTGTAATGTGCTCAGGCTTTTTACAGTGCGGTTATAATTTCCCAGAGTGGTTTCTTCCGTGGAAGAGTTGGGCACTCCTATAGTGGAGTGGCATGTGGAGGGAAACCACTTCCGGTCCCTGAACACCCTCATGTGAGGGTGCAGTAGAGCACACAGATCCCTTCTCTCCCAGACCTCACCTCCAGGCCTCAGCACACCATCCCCACACGGCCCATTATCCCACATCAGCAGAACACTTCCTGCTTTAGAGCCTGTACGTGCATTAGTGCATTGTGGGTACAGCATTACGGAAACAGGATGCACCACAACCAGGGGCAAGTCTGTCACACTTATGGTGCCATCCAGCCAGCCAGCCATCCATCCATCCAGCCATCCAAACCCGCTTATCCTGATCAGGGTGGCAGGGGGGCTGGAGCCTATCCCAGCATACATTGGGCGAAAGGCAGGAATACACCATGGACAGGTCGCCAGTCCATCGCAGGGCACACACACCATTCACTCACACACTCACACACTCATACTCATACTCATACTCATACTCATACTCATACTCATACTCATACTCATACCTACGGGCAATTTAGACTCTCCAATCAGCCTAACCTGCATGTCTTTGGACTGTGGGAGGAAACCGGAGTACCTGGAGGAAACCCACGCAGACACGGGAAGAACATGCAAACTCCGCACAGAGAGGCCCCGGCCGACGGGGATTCGAACCCAGGACCTCCTTGCTGTGAGGCGGCAGTGCTACCCACTGCACCATCCGTGCCGCCACTACTTATGGTACGCGAAGAGAAATAGAGTATACATTTTACCATGAACCCTAGTGGCTATGGTACATGACAGGGACTCAGAGGACTGGTGGTTCAATAAGATCTCAGCACAGCTGTTGGGCCCTCCAGCAAGGCCCTTAACCCCACATTGCTCTGCGGGGAAGGTTGTCCCCTGCTTAGTCTAATCAACTGTAAGCCACATTGGATAAAAGTGTCAGCTCAATACCAAATTACTTAAAAATGCATTATATTTTATTTTTATGCAAACGATATACAGAGTTTCGTTAAATACTGTTTTTAAGTAATTCGGCCCACGGCACCCCCCACTAATTCTGCTTCTGACCACAACGTATCAGAGCTCTGTTCAGTTTCATGGAGTGTACAGACGTTTATTTTGGAGGTGCAGTAACCGTGCATTGTGTTTTGCAGAAACACTAATATCAATGTGTTTGTTTTCCCAATCCCTGATTACCGGCATGATTATATAAGCCTGTCACTCCTGCCTAAGGGAGCGTCTAAAAACTCCATGAACCCTGCTTACAGCACAATGCCAATTAGCAAAGACACGCGCACAGGAATGCAGTAACAGAGCCCAGGGCAAGTTAAGACCTGCAAATCTCTCTGTTTATACTTCCTGCGCTGTCTTTTCCTGGACTACTTTCACCCACGAGTGTTTTTGGGAGCGTTTGCGGATATTAATGACCGACAGACAAGGCAGAGTTTCCCCTGCTACATAAATCGTCCTGTAAGTATGCGGTTAGAACAGGTGCCCCACGGAAAATAAAAAAATATTCGCTCTGGGAAGCAGAGAGAGCATAAATCACTAGCCTCATGCTCTCGTGATTTTACCCACATACCCCGGGAACCCCGCAGGGGTGAATTCTCATGTGTCTCTGAACACAGGGTGCCGACGGGTCTCATGCATTTTGCAAGAGGTATGGTTCATGCCCCCTGGCACCCAGTTCATCTGCTCTGAGCTGGGTCAGCGCTGTGCGCTGTGATTGGCCGGGAGGGCAGAGAGTTACGGTCCCGATGCTTAATGACCCCGGACTCTTGTGCCCTCTGCACTCTACACAGTTCTGTTGCCCTTGACAAGGGCATCTGCCCGGAGGAATGAGTTATTATCACGCCCCGCTCATAACCGACAAACAGAGCACCGCAACAGATCTCTGTTTGGGGGTTATATGGCAGTTGGTGTCGCGATGTCCGTTTGTCAGCTAGGCCTAAGCACCTTTTTTTCCTTTCTGCCACGATGAATTGATTTGCAATTGACGATGATGAAAATGATGGTGATGCTTAGCATATTATGAGTCAAACCTATCACTCTATAAGGTCTATGTCCCTCTATTCTGGTTAAGGACATTAGAGAGATCGCGTTTTGAGGTTAAGGGATGGGGATTGAACAAGGCACACCTCTGCTAACACCACTC
Source organism: Conger conger (assembly GCF_963514075.1). Classification (NCBI taxonomy): domain Eukaryota; kingdom Metazoa; phylum Chordata; class Actinopteri; order Anguilliformes; family Congridae; genus Conger; species Conger conger. Next base: position 7,892,024 of record NC_083761.1, read on the forward strand.
CCTAACAAATGAAGCCGTCAAGAACAAGCCACGTTATATTTGATTCCAATAACGTAAGCCATTCCCAACTTTTAAAAAAAGACAACAAGTTGAGGCTAATCCGGAGTGAAAAATCGCAGTCCTTCTTGACGTAGCACCTATCTTGTGCAAGTCGACATCACGGACGAACGAAATCAAACCTTGATTTTGAAATCACTCAACTCCTCCTCGTTGAAACCCTCATCAAGCGTGCGGTTAGCCGCAGACCAGAGCGTACCGCACTGGCTCCGTAACAGCAGTGGTAGTAGCAGCAGTGCTAACAGACATCAACTCGTGGCTGCGGAGATCCACAGGGACCGGGGGGGGAAACGCTGGCGGCCAACCCCCCCTCCGAAGACGCTACACCAGCCAGGGATCCACAGGCCTCTGTTTCCGCCCTCCTCCTCAGCGACCATCAAAGGCTACACTCGCGGGAGCACGCCGCGGTCGTCATTACGCGCGGATTACAACCGAGCGGCCTATTTCTCAGAGATCACACACACGCGGGCGCCGTGCAGGGGGTAGAGGGTGTGTGTGTGTGTGTGTGTGTGCGTGTGTGTGTGTACGTGTTCTCTCACTCCGCTGAATGCCCCGAGCGTCCGCTCTCGTGTCTGTAATTCATGCTGAATAAATAAAGTTGATAAAAATAGAACTTTTTTTTACCAGCATATTTTTGACAGAAAAAAAATAAATAAAAAACAGAAATAATGAAATAATCCACCCACACGTGTCAGGCACATTCCCAGCTGAGCCTTTGTGTTCTCCTATCTGGATGTGGTCCTTCCTTTGTGTTTCTCTCTTAAAGCGAAAGGCAGCTGACAGCGGTCAAGCGTTTAAGACGTACGTGAGATATTCCTAGCTTGTGATAAAGAGAAAATGCTCTCATAGAAGAAATAAAGAAATGCAATGCAAATCAGTTAGAACAGCTAACAGCTGTTGGCCTACTTTGTGGGGTCTTCCTGCAGATGAAATATAGGATACCGACGCAGCAATGATTCGACAGCATGGCATTACTCTTCATAGGTCAACTGTGCATAAGAGCCATCGTATTAGCATGTTGCCATGGCGTTAAAGACTCTCTGCAATATTGTATGATGTAGTCAAACATATCCACTCTATACATCAGCAAATAAAATCCCAAAAAAAATCTGTTTTTTAAGCCAAACTAATTATTGATATCAATACAAATAGTGTCAGGTTACAACTAGACTTAACCTTTTATGTGTTTCACAGAAAATAAACCGGCCACATGCCAGAGTAATGATCGATATGTGTTCCTATATTTGTTCGAGTAACCTCGACCTGGATAAAGGTCGAGGATGAAAGATGCATCGTTCCTGACCTGCAATGGCATGTCCTACTCAAGCAGCCGCCATTGGTGCAGTGAAACACTGGCCTCCGATGACATCTTGACCATGACTGTGGGGCAGCCCATAATTGGTCAGGTAGTTTCGGTCAACAGTAGTTTTCCTCTCCTAATTGGGCAAGAGCAACTCCCCCAGTGGAAAAGCAGTTTCACACAGGTCCTGATTGAAAAAAACAAAAAACACAACACCTGACCTGTTCTGTTGTGTTTTGTGTGCAAACTATGCGGCCGTTACAGAGGAATTCGACGACAATCAATCGGGCTAGCGTAGCGGCAGGTCTTTGCGTGACTGTGGGGGGCAGCACAGAAAACATCGCTCTGACCGTAATGAAAAAGGACTGTTTTTATTTTTTAAATCCAGAGAAAAGGCTCCACTGGTGTGGAAAGAGCTCGTCGGTGTCTCTCTGATTGCCCGGACCCCCCCTGCCGACCTACCGCTGGAAAGTTTACAAGCCGTTGATTTTCATCGTAACATTTCAAGCTACTGCAGCGGTCAGCCCTTTCCTGGTGGGCTTGCGTGATAAAATGAGCAAATTAAGGAAGACAACTCCGGGAAGGAGGTCAGGAGCGATCGATAGCGAGACGTGGAGAAGCCAGGGGTTTAGCAGCACCCCCTCTGAAGTTCGTCACTTCCAAAGGCACTGTCCTATTAGCGACGAAAGAACACAGTCTCATTCACCCCTATTTTTCCTCAAAGGTCGCACGGCAACAGCCGATTTTTCTCACATTCACTCCCAAAGAGACAGCAGGACTGGAACGTGATAGATTTCTTAGTACAGCTGGGTCAGGTTTTTAGAAGACCTTTCACCCTGAAAGTCCTTGTGGTAGTGCCTGTTCCCCTGACCTATCTGTGAGAATGAATGACCAACCTTGTGCCACAAAACCAAGAGTAAAGGCCGGTCCACAACAAGAGCGAGAACTATAACCATAACCATAACTATAAAGATAACGATGCGAGCATCCACACTGATGAACGACAACGTTCTGTAAATAGTCTCTCGGCTATGTCATCTGCCATTTTGAATGTGATGCCCTGAAAATTCATTAGGATTTTGTCAGTGTTGTATCCTTCATGAAGCTGGACAAAAATCGCTCTGAAAGTGATCCCAATGACATCGTTTGTCACTGTGATAGCTGTTATAGTTGTGCTGTGGCCATCCATTTGAGTTAGAACGATTTTTAAAAGCCATATATAAATAGTTATAGTTATAGCTACCGTTCTTGGTGTGGACAGGCCTTAACACAGCCCCCCCCCCCCCCCCCCCCCCCCCCACTCCAAAATTCAACAGCGAAGCAAAAAGAAAACGGATGTACGAAATCAGCATGCAGCAAGCAAAGCCACGAGGGTACTGATATTGGCTTTCACCTCCAAGGCCCGACAGAGAGTGGAAGGAGGAGATGCTTCCCTGAAAGTAATACGATCCAAACAGGCTGGCCAAGTGGAAAGCACTTGATGTGGTAGGGAAAAAAAACACACAGAATTACAAATGACTGGTCTATATACTAGTCAAGTGACTACGATTATGGTACAAGGACGCGGGGGGTGGTGGGGGGTTTGAATACACCTGCTGGGTAAAGACCAGAATCAGAAATGACCCCCCCACCCCTTCTCCCCAAATTAGGTTTAAATACAAATTGATTGATGGGGCTGGCCTCCAATCACGTGGCTCAGGGAACGCTGGGGGTCACGCCCCATTCCCTTCCTGCGTGTTCGACAGGGTTTAAGCGGGAGAGGCGGAGAGCGGGCGTGCGATGCGCTAAAATGCAGCATCGCCACGATCCCCTCCCCTGCCCGCGCATCCTTTTCGCTCACACAGAGAACTGAAATCCCATCTCGTTTCCGAAGCTCGCTCTAAAAATAACCACAGGAAAACACTGCAACCTGAGCTCGGGAGGGGGGGAAAAAAAGAGAAGAAGAAGAAGAAAAAAAAAAAAAACACAGTTGCAAGTTCCTCGATCTCCTCGCGCTACTGAGGAAAATGCCGGCCCCTCAGGGAAAGGCAGGCAGGTGTTGTACGCGCGGCGGTGAAAACCCTGTGATGTCAGAGCACGAGAGCTGAGAGAAACACACAGAAATAATCACGCCGGCACGATACTGATCACATCCCTTTCGCAGAATCATTGCAATCTTTCCCGCTCTGTTAAACGGGCGAGAATAGAAACGGTTACATGAGACGGTTTATCTTTTTTCCAGCTTTTCCCACGGAAGAAAGCGAAGACAGCGTGAATTAACTGATAAAAAAGGAAAAACAATTGTTAAGTGAACCATTTGCTGCCGTTTATACATTTGCAAGATAATAAAATACTGTCTTCTAAAATATATCTTAATGGACATTTTCATTACAATATTAAAGACAAGAACAGTTATTTGTATGCAACCACGCAATGTAGGAGTCGCATTTTAGCATGTACGAGGTTGATATAACATGATTATAAACTAACTGCAAATTAATGGCTGCAAATTAATACTGCATATTTACCTCCCCTTTGTTACAGTCATGACACCGATACCGATTGTTCTGTCCTCTCATCCCAGCCCTCTGTATGTCGTGACATGGTGATTAGGAATGTCACGACATTAGGAAGCCCCTCACCCTTCTCCACGCCGATTTTCATCAGCGCGTTACGTTTAACGGGCGACCCGGCCGCCCGCCATTGTTTACATATTCCTCCCGCATCCCTGCCTCGTCTTTATAACTCTACAGCGGAGCCCCACGTCTCTGCTTCTGACATCCCGTCCGCGGCCCTGAACACAATTCTGTCAACACGTTCAGGCATCAGCAAGCCCTTCCCACCAGCCCCTGCCCCCCACCACCACCACACCTGCCTCTGCAGAGACACAAACAAATTAATAGATTTCGAAAGCAAACTGTTTCCCCGCTGTGATACACGCAATTATCTTTTTCCAAGCAGTTTCCCCCTTTCCCTGTTCTGTCTCAGCCCCCCCCCGACCCGTACTGCTTTCTTCGGAAGTGACATGCAGCGCTGCCTCCATTTGCAATGTCACTAAGGAGCAACTCATAGAACAAGGCAACAGATGCTCCCTTGTGCGACCACGAGAGGGTGGGGAACTTGCCTCGACCACCGCCGATGTGGACCACCCACCTGGGTGCTGCAGCAGCAGCTAATCCGCACCGGAATGCTCGCCACACATCAGCCGAGGTGGAGAGGGAGAGAACAACTACAGGAGGAGACGGCGACAGATGCTCTGCCCTGTGACCACGAGACTGTGGAACAGCTGCGCGGTTCTCTAAAGACAGGTAAATCTCCCGCAAAATAAATCCCAGAATCCGACACTCCCGTCCCCCTACCTGAGAACAGTTACCTGAATGGTGGTTTTAACAACCTGGCAAACTGCTATTCCCTTTGATTAAACATGCAAAAATGTAATCAGACGGGATCTCTATCACCCACGACTCCACTAAAGAAGGAAAAAAAAAAACAGTCAGTTCACTGGAGATTGTGCATTCAGTTTCACGGCTCGATTAAACGCGACTCAACGGACCAACTCAACTGCACGGCGATTGCTCTTTCTGGCGGTACTCCATTTGCGTTTCCGCTTTGGTCACAACAGTAAAGTTGACACGCATTATTATGCACCCCCCCCCCCCACACCCATACCACAGAGTGCAGCACAAGAATGAAATGGATGCTTCCATGTTGTTGTTAATGCAAGATGGGCTCCGGGCTCATAATTTATAGAGGTGAAAATAATGTGACAGTGCCATTAGGCACTGCCTCACTCCGTTCTCCCTCCTGAAGACTTCTCACCATATTTCACCTGCTAAGATGTATTATGTGATACTGTATCACACTCTGTTTGGAGACAGCAAAAGGGAATTTTGCCCCATTAGGTGAAGGAAATGTATTTGAGAAGAAATATATCTCTTCCCAACACATGACAATGTAAATGCCCCTCATAATGTTCCCTCCGGTCCAAAAGTGTCTTTTAGGAGTATTCAAAGTTGAGGCATGACGTGATTAATATTAATATATTCCTCTATACAGGTTCTGCTGGGAGCACAGAAGGTTGCTAGCCCTGTTTGGCATTCTTGCTGCCTTTGAAAACCAAAGGTGGTCGTCAGTTCCTCTCTGACCAGGACGGTACAGGCTCCAGGCATAACCGGTCGGGGAACTCAAATGAGAGCAATTGTCTTCCCCGGTCCTGCCTGTTGGCTTTGCCAGGTTTGGTATGAAGTCACAGTGTACTGCATTTTCTGGTCCGTTACCTTTATATTGTGCTGCCTTTCAAAGGGAAGCAAGAAGCATTTTTTAGTCAATCCTCAACCCACACAATCAGCCAATATGGTGGCCACACCTGTCTTCGACGTGACAGATATCACAGCTTCAGTAAAATGTTTACGGTGATATCTGACCTGACCACCTCAGTGTATTTTCTCACTCACGCCACACCATCAAAATTAACACACATTTGAGATAGATTCAACAAACATAAAATCAGATTAAACCTAATCAAACTATGTGTCATTGAACAATCTCTGCTAAAAACAGAACTCTTTATGACAATGTGCGAATGCTCCTCCAGCCTTCACAGTGTGATGAAGAACCATCTGTAGCTGATTCCACCGTCCATGACCTCAGCTTACTGTAACATGCTTCTCAGGGGCCTGTTCCACAAAGTTGGATTACTCAGTTTGCTGGATAACTGCACAAAGTCAAACCGGGAACAGCTCTTTTTATTTCAATCCATATTCCAGATTTTGTTGGGGTTTTACTCGGTGCACTTACATCATTAGCATTTGGCTGACGCTCTTATCTAGAGCGACGTACAGTTGATTAGACTAAGCAGGAGACAATCCTCCCCTGGAGCAATACAGGGTTAAGGGCCTTGAGTGGCTACACCGGGATTAGAACCACCGACCTTGCGTGTCCCAGTCATTTACCTTAACCACTACGCTACAGGCCGCCCCTGAGTTTATGAGGCTAACTCAGTAATCCTGCTTTGTGGAACAGGTCCCGGGTCTTGTACCATACGACATGTACACAGCCACGTGTGCGAATGCAAGCAGCAGAATGTGAACAGCCATCTTGATTCCTCCACCGTCTTTCCATCATTCATACTAGAACACAACAGCTTGCCTCAAGAGATTAAAAAAGATAGATTCTCTTTAGATAAACCCAGCAAAACCTTCAAATGCAGGAGTGGGTGGATGCAAATCTACACAGGTAACCAAAAAAAAAAATTGTTAGATAGAAAAGACCGAGGATTTTTATACAGCAAAACCAAGCAGAACAATTTTCTGCCTGTGCCTTCTGTGGTTAGCAATGTAAACTGCCAAATATAACGGAAAATAGCACTCTGTGTGCGTGGGAGAATTTCATGTACCATTTCCGAGCATCGCTGTTATATTTATTGCAACTATTTTCAATACAAAATCATCAGCAGTCAGATTAAATAACAGAGTTAGCTGACGAGCGAAAATGGGCAGAATTATCTCACATCACGGTGCACAACCTGGTCAGGCTAAGTACCACCTGAATGAAACAGAGTCGCCCATGAAATGAGGACAACACTGTCAGATAATGCTATACTTACCGACTAAAAGCAGACCCGACAGAGAGGCAGGAGAAATTACCATATCCTGACATCTGCCCTGAATCAAACCACTCACAGCTGGACCCTGCCCGTAGCCCCAGTTCCTTAAATCCATCAATAATGCACCGCACGCTCAGAAGTAAGGGTATTAAAAGAGCCTAAAAAGGTACGAATGATTGTCGCTGGGGCGGTACCTCGTAGGTACATAAAACTGTACCCCTAGCCAGCAATATATACTTAATTTGTACCTTTTTTTTTGCTTGGAAAGCGTGATAATTTGCACCCAAAGAGAACATTACTTCCAGGGTACATTTGGGAGATGTTATCCTTGAAGAACAAAAATGTGCCTCCACCGTCACGTTATTTCTGTGGGGGGGGGGGCAGGCACCAGGTTTCTCAGCTTAGGTTAAAACGAAGCACACGTGTCACAATGCATCACCAGGCATCGGGGGGGGGGGGGGGGTATCCAGCAGGATGTGGACGTGGCGTGTTTTTATTTTGCCCCAGCAGGGCACCTCTAGGTCACCTCTCGGTCCCCCCGGGGCGTGTCAGCTTCTATCTGACTGCGGGGGCCAGGTTCACCCTTCACGTACTCCCAGGACAGCCAAGCTGAGGTCAAAGAGCCCTGCATATTTAACCAGGGTGGCGTGTGTTCCTGGAGCTGCCTGCTGCAGACCCTCTGCCCCCCCCATGCATATGCATGTACGCATTTACATACTATTGGTCGAAGGCCGCCAAGCCTCGGAGAAACTGGAACCGGGTTGGTTCTTGAAACTCTGACGTCAAGGAGGGAGGGGAGGGACGGGGGGGGGTCATCAAAAAAACAATCCCTTAGGAAACTCCCTTTTCGAGGTGTCAATGCGGTTGTGGGTAATCCGCCCGAGCCCGCAACAGAAGAGCGATGATAGGGCTGTTATTTAGCGCTGTTATTTAGCGGATGCAGCACTGTTCCTCTGCCTCTCAGCCACACTGGCGATAGCACAACGCTGCTCCCCTGTGAACAACCTACTGCACATGACGACCGGCTTACCATTCACCTGAGCCTGCAGTAGAAGAAGTACAACATTTGTGGAGCTAACGTGCTATGTTATGGACCGAAAGGCACAACATACCTACATGATGACTGGCTTGCCCGCCTCATCCATTGTGCTTTTTCAAGGGAAAAGGTTGGGGTTAATCTCACCCTCAATGCATTCCTTTGAAGTAACAGCAGTGATTGTGACAGCAGCATCATAAAATGCTCAGTTAAGTTCTAAATTTTAATCACACATTTGTGATCTCACGACATTACGTTTTCGTATTGTTAGTTACAGCTGATTAGACTAAGCGGGGGGGGGGGGGGGGGGGGGGAGGGGGCAAGTGGTGCAATGTGGGCCTAACAGCAGCATGGATCTTATCGTGACTACACCAGGGGGCTTGAACCACCGGCCTGTAGGGTCACAGTCGTGTACCTTAGCTGCTAGGCTACAGGCTACCCAATACCGTGCTCACACCTTACAGGGTTAAGTAAAAGCATTTCCTGCACGCCGGGCTGACAGGGTCCCTGCGGACTCTGAACTCAATACCAAAACCAATCCCAGCAGCTCCAACGAGAGATTGAGACAGGGCCCCCGCAAGACAGCGGAATGTAAGCCGAAGCCGGCCCTAGCCCATAATGGAGACAGAAAACGAAGGCGGTCTCAAGAGGTAAACGAAAGTTTCCGTTTAAAGATAAGAGCCCCCTTTGTTATTCGCAAGTGCTATAAAGGCTATTTTCTTCTAAGATAGAAGGAGATGACAAGCTGGACAGGAAGGCCTACTGTTTGAGGAATTTCAGCAGCAACTCTTTGCAAGAATAGACCGTGTATCACTAATCTATCCTGTTGAGAATTTTGCCTCAACATTTTATATTTTCATCACTTTCAGGTATCACTGTGGGTAAAGATGACGCCCACCCTTTTCCCTATTACTTTGACAGAAGGAATCCTTGATTTTTATTGCAAGTCTTTGCTCAGAAACAATATTAAAATTCATCAACGGCATAACTGCATAAATGGGCTACAAAAATGAATTCTGATATCTTGCTGGGTTTTTTTACCCACAATCCCTTCTGAGGAAAATATTCAAATACAAACCGACCAGCAATAGCTTACACAACCCTCGGGATAGACCACATCAAGACATTTCTGGAAAAAAAATATTAATACGCTCCTGCCGTTTGAAGATTATTGATACTGAAAAATCCCAAAGGATTCTGGGATTTCTTAGGGACTCCTTCACGCTCCGCATTTCGTCTTCAGAACTGATTCAGTGTGAGGCTCCTGTCTAAGTTTAGGTAGTCCATCTGTGGGACTCCTTAATGGGCTCGACAGAGAGTGGAAGCAATGCTAACCATTTCTTTATATCCCTGGTTAGTTTAGCTAGCTAATGTAGCTAGTTAACATTCTGCAGGAATCAAGCTGACTGAATAGCATAAATGCTAATGCTGATGATGGCAGAAAATCTCATTTAATATGGTACTTAGTGAGGTAAGCTAAACACTTTCGCTGTGCCACTGACGCAAAGTTGTATTTCATGCTGTTTATGGCTGCAGCCTGCCGCCCAAAGGGATTCGCCTGCATAAAATTTTAAAAATAAAATGACCAAGGTTTTTTCCATCTATAAAACAAACCCACTATATCTATGAACGCAATATAATTCTACGCATCACATGAATTCTGTGTGGAAAACATGATTTTATTGGAATCACATTTTGTTGGTACATGACTGGGACCCGGAAGGTTGGTGGTTGCAATGTAACTCTGGTGACGTATTGGAAAGAGGAGAACAGACATCCATTATATACTCTCCTTACGACTGCGTGAGGAACGTTTTTCCCTCATCCTTGTCTCTGAGAATAGACCAAGCCTTAATGAGGGCTCAAATCAGACAGAAGACACTTCAGAACAGGACTGCTGCATGAGCTGCATCTGCCTCCGGAAATTATGCAACAGTAATCCATCATAATTTGAAACCTTTAACGGTTAAACCTCATTTGTGTCCCACGTGAAATCATTTTTAAGCATTCTGTTTTTCTCATTTCCTCGCCCGTGGTTAAGGATACAACGCAAGAACAGGAAATGAAGTGAACACTAATGTTGCCACCAACAGTACTGGCTCTCAATCTGTCCTTAAACCAGGCAAAACCCTATCTGAGCAGCAGAAATACTGCTTTTTTCATAGACCAGGGGTGCACAACAAGAGCTGGTCCATTTCAGGATTTTGTGGTCAACCTCTACTCATTTAATAAGCTCAATCATCATCTTGATCCAACATTTGAATCATCACCATCAACAACCAGCAGTCTGCAAGTTCATCCAAAATATTTAATTTTGCTTCAGTGAACCGTCGTAGTCTACATGCCATACTCAGACGAAAATATATATATATTTTCAATCCCTTCCTATTATGTAATCATTACTGTTCTCTCAGAATGCTGAAAAGTGGAAGAACAAATCTGAGTAGAACAAGCAGCACACAAAAGGGTCTTTAACACAAACACCCAGCGGTTTGCAACAAAGCTGGAGGTGACCTGATTTCACTGAGTCTCGGGGTGATTTAACATTTCACGTCTTCAGCTGGGTAATCTGGCTCTGTTCCGAGAAGGCGCCAGGTCCATAATGGTTCAAAGTATATCACTGACGATCAGAACTTTGCAGCTAGCTAGAAAACTGAAAATTGTTCACCGATGTTCACCCTGGCTACATAATTTCATAGCTGGTTTGTGACAGTATATAAAATAATAAGTTGCTTATGCTGCTACGATGACCTATTACTTCTACACTCTCATAAATAAAGTGTACATTTTGTACTTTCAGGGTACAGATTTCCCAAATGTACCCTGAAAGGACAGTAATGTTCTCTTTGTGTACAAATGAACTTGCCAGGTTGAGGACACATCCTCCATATGAAATTGACAGTGAATATAGTACATATAAAGGTATTGATGATGATACGGCGCCCCCATATCTCTGGTTTGGTGGGGCTACCAAAATATTTTATTAGAAGGGACCTTAATGAACACCCTATGGATCCCCCTCTATAAAATGGTTTGGCCCCAGTTAAATTTGGTGTCACCGAAGCACAACATTGTAACATATGATATTAACTGCTTTATCATTGCAGCCTGTAGTGTAGTGGTTAAGGTAAATGACTGGCATACACAAAGTTGGTGGTTCTAATCCCAGTGTGGTGTAGCCACAATAAGATCCGCACAGCCGTTGGGCCCTTGAGCAAGGCCATTAACCCTGCATTGCTCCAGGGGAGGATTGTCTCCTGCTTAGTCTAATCAACTGTACGTCGCTCTGGATAAGAGCGTCTGCCAAATGCCAACAATGTAATCATTTCATAATTGATTATGATTAATAAATATGAAAGTCATGTATGCTAGCTAGTTATAAATGTATTAACAAGCCAGGTTACAAACAAATACTTGCAAATACCAGAGAATGTCTGCATGCATGTTCATAAAACAAATAACTTTGCAGGTGATTGACAATTGATATTTCTACAGAAAATGTCCCTCAACACCAGAACACAGTAACATGCCGTATAAATGTACATCCCTGCGCACAAAACGTTTATGTTTACAATGCCCACTTATGTCTATGAGTACTAGACAGCACCGATGCAGAAATAACAATATCCTTCCTGTATGCAAACCACCAAGCGGAAACAGCAACAGAATGTTAATCCTCGCTACGCTAGCTCTTGGTTTTTTCCCCCTCAAAATTACAGTGAATTACAAAATATGGGTCACAGCCATGACCCAAATTGGCAAACATGCAGAGACTCAATGCCCGGAGCATGAATTATAGATTTACACTGATGTATATTTCACCAATAAGTCAATGGGCAATACAGACATGTATGGAAAGTCCACATCGTCCTATTAGACTTTCTAAAATAGGAGAGCCAACTGCAGTCATCTCTGAGCCTGTTAGTAATTGCAACCTTTATTGTTAATAATGCTTCGTTATGAGCGGAAAGCAATATTTGGTGCAAGTCGGTGTTGGTGTTAAGCTTTTGATTCTCATAAGCAGTACTGTGAGAAACAGTCAAGCCAACTCAATCCCAGTCACAAGATCTCCTTAGGAGAAAGCATTCCGGCATTCCAGCTAACTGCTAATGGAACGGCAGCTTATTCCGAAATGGGCTTGATTTCCGGATCAATTAACCGCAGCCCAAAACGAGGCCCTGTCACATCAGCTGAGGAGATAGAAGAAGAAGATAAAAAAAAGAAAAAGAAGAAAACATGAAACCAAGGAACCTGAAAGGCCTCTGGCCTTCGTTCCAGCCCATTCCGGGAAGAAAATGCCTTTTCATTCCTTAACAGAGCCTTTCTCCCTCTCTGATTGGCAGGGGGCAATTGACTGATTGATGGCATTTTCGTCACAGTGACAAGAGTGAAAGGGAGAGGGAGAGGGAGAGAGAGAGATAGAGGGAGAGAGAGCGGGGGCCCTCTTAAAATATGCAAATAGGCGAGCTATTGGCCTCAATGCTATTTTTAGGCCGCAAATCGAAGGGGAGCATTCTTTCAAGGTCACCCCAGCGTGGAGGAGCCCGCGATGTAATGCCGTCTGGCCGCGGGGGCTGAGGAGGCACAGCGAGGGGGGGGGGGCGGGGGGGGGAATTCTGTCCGGAACGTTCCGCCGAGCCCCCTTGCGCCCGAACGCCCGCACGTGCGCTTCTGCTGAGCAATTTTCACCTGAGAGCGTTATAATGCCTACGCGCCGGAGGTGTCCGAGGACGCCACTACCTCACCGCAGAACACTCCCGCGGAGGTTAGCGAAGCTGTCGTGCCTCAGCAAAATAGCAGCGCCCTTCCCATGATGCTCTTCTCCATCCCCTTTTTCTTTTTTTTCCTTTTTTTTTTCTCCCCGGGTTGTCGGCAGGGCTTAAGCCAATATGCCAAACATGTGATTACCAAAGCCGCAAACACGATTACACTAAAAGGGGTTTTTTTTCCTCCGGACCAGTGAAGATGTAAAGTCTTACGTCGGCTTACGTCGATGCTCACAACACGCACGAGTACCCCGGGTTCGTTTCCCTTTTTTTCACTAACACCAACGGAGGGTAACATCGACGGAGATCACAAAACCGAGAAGGGGTTTGCTTCACCGATTCCTTTCCCTGCTGAAAAACAAACAGCTCAAAGCTATGTTTTGAAACAGCCGGTAGCTGGTTGACTAGTTCAGACCAGCTCCACACTCAACATGGTTTGACCAGCTCAAAGCTATGTTTTGAAACAGCCGGTAGCTGGTTGACTAGTTCAGAACAGCTCCATACTCAACATGGTTCGACCAGCTGAAGCTATGTTTTGGAAAAAAAAAAACAGCTGGTAGCTGGGTTAATGATCCTCCTTTTTAGAGTCACAGAACACATGATCAGATAGCGGGTCCATTTGGTCCTTCTTTGTAATTGTAATTGAAGATATCTAACAGCCGCGTTCTTCCTGACAGTCAACAAGCAGCCTGAAATCTAATCACCGCGAAGCAAATGGGAGCTTCTGAGGCGGATTTAGACTCTCCCCCTGTCGAGTACAGCCAACAACTTTCTCTTAGCTTCCCTCGGTCAAATAACCGACCTAGAGGCCCTTTCGAAATGCCCTCCGTTCGACACTCTAATCAACCAGGAAGGACGCTAATAAAGTCGGGATTTTAAAGGCACACTTTTACGCCCCGGTTATAGGGCTTGGGGGACAGACTCGCCCGTGCTCAAGAAGTCCATCAGGCCAGACTAAGCGCTCTTAAACTGAAATAAAATTGAAAAAGCCCCCGTCAGTCATGGCGCTTTAAAGCCACCGATATTTGTGTACAACACCGACATCACAGCGCCAGCCCTGATTTAGGCCTCAAGGGCAGAAGCGGAGAATGAACGTGTTAAGCTGGAATAGCTGAGGCTCATACTGGCTTAAACTCTCCATTAAATAAAGGGCACTTATTCTGTGACACGGTGCTGTTGTGGGGACACGGCCACATGTTGGAAAAGCCAGAAATCTGTTTTCTGCAAGGGTTCAATGTCATTCTGAACGGGTGCGCACCTTACCCAACAACAACAGGGAAAAAAATAATCCAATAATTCTATCGAAACCTCTTACAGGATAATCAAGCGGGCAGAAACCAGCATTCATCAGCAAACAATTACAAATTTCCCTGGTGAGGTATTTCAGTCTCTAGCTGGTGGGTACAGGACATGCACACACACAAAAAGAGCACCAGCTGTCGCTGGAGTTGGTGTATTCACTGTTCAGTGTAGGCTACCTGTCAGGACATTTCTCCACATATCCATCTCCTGCCAAACAGCCTTTTCAAGATAAAAGGCACAGCGAGCTATAAGAGAAGCGTCTCTTCCACTAAACAATATGAACTTGAACATTTTTCACACCCAGAACACAGACCCTTACTCAGTTGTGAACTATAAAATGTACAAAGCAAAGAAAATAACCGTATATCTGTGGTACAGAGCTCACAGAAAACACTGGAAATAAAACACAGCAGGTCAACAGATGTGTGCCTCTTTGGGACTGACCCGGCAACTGTCATCAATTCTGATTAGCAGCTTTATACATTCAAATCTTCAAAAGGGGCGGAGTTGTGCTGGGTACCCACAGCTCCTATTGGACGTATCCCCTTTGTGTCATAGAACGGAATGAATACCAGAAAGGCCACAATGCCAGCTAGCTGTGATTTGTGTGCGATTATTATTTATTTTAAGGTAAGGTCAGATATTACACTGATTTAAGTGTATTATAACAGCCAAATAACTGACAACTTTTGTTCTCTCAGCATTTTTCCTTTTCAAAATGTAAGCTAACGTTTGTGAAAAGTTTGAATATGTTGGCTAACGCTTAAAACCACACTAGTAGCCTTTGTCCTACACACTTACACATGCGGGTGCTGTTTGGTGTTGCAGGCCACATTTTAAAGTATCTGTACCACTTTACATTTCAGTGTTGTAACAGTTTAATTACCTCAGTGCGATAGCTATACATTACACCTGCTGCATGGAAAACCCTCAGCCCCTACTGTTATTACACTTAGGACCTTTTATTCCTGTATCATAATTACCGTCGCTATGATGCAAAGGCAGATAAAGTTAGATATTAATCAAACTCACGACTATTTCTTTTCAAACAGTCTCCCAAGGCTTCGCTTCACAAATGAAATATGGCCTCATGAAAGAAACTTTTAAAACTCCCAAAGTCGACCGGTTTTGGGGGAAATTAGCTGTAAATGAACCACCGCCTCTTTGCAACAGAAGGCGAGTCCTCCAGCAGTTCACCTCCTGGAACCTGTCCTGTGGCTCCGGTCAACTCTACCACTCAGCATTTCTTCTCCGGAAAATCATTACCTATCAGCTTAGGGGAGCAAAACACAAGCCCGGCTGATACTTTGATATTTTCATTTTCCCCCTGCATCGTTCACATCCACAAGACCTGTATGACAGAGCCCTTAGCGGGCAGCTGAAATGGGCCTGCACACTAATTCAATCGCTGGGCGCAGAGAAAGCCTTCAGTGCGGCCTACGGGTCTAATGTACAGGAGAGGGTCCAGCCGGAAATGAGAACTCCCAAATCTTGTTCCCAGTCCTCTTTCAAGCCTCCAATAACACGGTGAACTGGGCTACAAAATCAAATACACGGTGAAACATTTAAAAGCAATAAAGTCTGTGAAATGAGCCTTCCTCCCCCTCTTGCTGTTAATTCTCAATACTGGATCTTAAAGGCACGGGCACGTCGATCTCTTGTCTTTACATTGTGTCACCTTTAAGTGACACTGGCTCTGTATGTGCCCCGATATTTCTCACCGTTGTGTTTTACATGCTTTTGAAGCTAAAAGGTTTAGGGGGAAAAGCAAATGGCAGGAGAGAGCTGTGCGTGTGTCCATGTGTGAGTGTGTATGTGTGTGTGTGCGTGTGTGTGTGCGTCCCTGTGTGTTCATGCGTGTATGTGTGTGTGTGTGCATGCGTGTGTGTGCATGTGTGTTTGCGTCTCTGTGTGCGTGCGTGTATGTGTGTGTCTATGTGTGTGTGTATATGTGTGCGTACGTGTGCCTGCGCGTATGTGCGTGCGGTGTGTGTAAGTTGAGCCACCAGCACAGACCTCTGACCAACAACCTCGCGGTTCCCAGAGGGGACGACACGCCTAACTCAGGAAGCACAGAATGGCAGCCCAGCCAGCTGACCCCACAGCGAGTAAAATGGCCGCACCCACCGTTCATGCCGTTATAGAGGCTCCGGTGATGCGTCAGCTCCTCCCCCCCGGGCCTGCGCTGCCCCGCCTCCCTGCCGGGGCTGCCGAACTTCACGTGCTCCCCTCCCGGGCCGTACTGGTGCCTGTGCGGCTCGGGGCTCCCCAGCCCCATGCGGCCCTTCTGCAGGTGGTCCGGCGTCCC
Organism: Conger conger; assembly: GCF_963514075.1. Classification (NCBI taxonomy): domain Eukaryota; kingdom Metazoa; phylum Chordata; class Actinopteri; order Anguilliformes; family Congridae; genus Conger; species Conger conger. The sequence continues at coordinate 7,908,377 of NC_083761.1, forward strand.
GGGGAGGGAGCGGGGCTCCGGGCTCCCGCACGCGCTCCCCACGCTGCCCCTGTGTTTGGGGTAGTGGTCGGGGCTCCCCGGCCCGGGCCCCAGCAGCAGCTTTTCGGGGCTCCTCCGCCCCACGGCCTTGCCCAGCTTCTCGGGGCTGTGGCCCCGCAGGGACCGGTGGTCGGGGGTGGAGACGGAGCCGCAGCGGGGCCGGGACAGGGGCGGGATGGTGAAGGGGTAGTCCAGGCTGGTGCTCCTCAGCCGGCCCGGGTGGTGTTCAGGGCTGGGCCCCTCGCCCCCCACCCCGTGGCTCCCGGCTCGGGGCCTCTGCAGGTGGTGGTCGGGCAGCTGCTGCTTGTGGTGCTGGTGGTCCGGACTGTCCGTGCTCCCCGCGCTGGAGGTGCTGCTCCCGTCCCCCACGTCCCGCAGGAGCCCCGTCCCCGGGACCAGCAGGCTGCTCTGACTATCGATGGAGTTTCGACAGCCCGCCGGCACGCCCGCCACGCCTCCCCCGGCGCCGCCGGGGCCCCGGTCCTCGTCCAGCATCAGACACAGCTCCTTCAGCTCCAGGTTCTCCCTCAGCACCTCCTCCTGCCGGAGCTCCAGCTCCTTCAGCCGCTGCAGGTAGAGCGTCACCTCCTTGCGCATGATGCTGGCGCTGTAGCGGCCCAGCCGCTGCCACTCGCGCGACACGCGCTTGCCCTTCTGCCGGTCGTCGTCCAGGAAACAGCAGAGGTCGCGCAGCTCCTGGTTGTCCTCCTGCAGCTTCTGGTTCACGTCCTGCGCGAGGGGGGGGGGGGGGGGGGGCGAAGGGAGGAAACGGGGAGAGCCGTGAGCAGACGCTAACGGCGTGCGCTAGGCGCTGGGACAGTTTACCGGAACACCTTTCGTTTGTGACAGACGCAACGTTAAGACCCAGACTGACCCATCTGTAAATGCTGAGTGTCTAAGTGCAGAAAGCACACTGGAGTAATAAGATCTAAAACATTCTGTGTTGATAATTTGTGTAAACTGAATGGTAAGTGGCGGTTAGTTACCATCTGCAACAACTACGACTAGTACTGATTGAGGTCTGCGAGCGTGGGGGTGTGTGTGTATGTGTGTGTGTGGGTGTGTGTGTGTGTGTGCATGCGTGCGGGTGTGTGTATGTGCATGTGTGTAGGTGTGTGAGTTCATGTGTGTGTGCGTGTGTGTGTGGGAGTGTGGGTGGATGTGTATGAGTTCATGTGTGCGTCCGCGTGTATGTGTGCGTGTGTGCATGTGTATGGCGGTGCACATGTATGTGTGCATGTGAGGGAGACACGCAGCACATAACATCTTGGCGCTTTGCTATGACATCCACTGCCTCGTGCCTCCATGAGCCGGAAACTTCAGTTTGCTCTCTGTTCAACTTGCACTGAGCCGGCCCCTGGACATCATGTCTTCGGCTGTCTAATTAGGCAAACCGCATCGGCTGCGCCCTTCTAAACGTGTCAAAGATCCAAAACGCTTCATTTTACCCCGTCTGTAATGAACCACGTCGAAAAACCCGGGGTCCTCAAATAACCTCCGCGGAGGAGCGACGTCTGGGAGGAACAGCCAGTGTTTTCATGTGCTCTCTGTTTGTCACTTAGCGTGCGATTATTGTCAGAGAAAACCTGGCAAGGACGGCGGCGTCGGCGTGCAAATCTGTCTCTCGGCGGCCTTGATGGCTTTAAAACGATGCAGGATGTATTGCTAAGTCATCGTGAGGTCAACGGTTCTGTGCTTCAGCGGGCAACACGGTAAGCTGCAAACTCTGACTTTGTGGGCGAGGCTGGGGACATGTAATCGTGTTCTATAGACCTATCATATCTTCAGCATTATATATTGTATTTTTTATCATAACATGGCTACGGTTGTCAATTTTTGTTTGTTAATTTAACTCTAATTTAACTCTAACTGTGTTTATATGCAAGAAAGTAGAACCAAATGTACTATATTGTTGTCAAATCTACCCTGACTTGATTTATGATTTAGCCCAGAATATTTAACCGTGTGGCAGACAGAGTGACATGGCAAACATTGTACGTTTCACATGTACACAGCTTGAGATATACTGAGGTAACCAAATGTAGGTTAAATAGTGTGCAACAACCTTCCTGTGAACTGGACCAACAACCTGCTGGTTAGAATATCAGTTGCCTAAAAACGGTTGACTTATGCTACCAGGTAAACCTATTGGTTTTTTCCCTGTAGGAGCTGGTAGGTAGTAGCAGTTCCTGGATGAAGTCATGCTGTTACTGCCATGATTTGACACAGTGTACGTGCTTTATTATTGTCCTTGACACTATTTATTATTCATTTAGTTTCCCTTTACAAGTTGGCTCATATGTAATGCATGCAAAATTTTGCATAATTCATAAAATGCTAAACATTGTTCACGACACGCGCATGCACACACTTTCAGATGACGTCAGCATTACATTGACTCGGATTAATAGGTCTCTCTGATAAAACTTTGAAATAACGGGTGGCAAAGCGCAAGGTTGCGGTGGCATTGCACGCGTAACAGTTACACGCCCAAAAAAAGCCGACTGAAGTTGCCGTGGATACCATATTGTGTCCACACCCCATTACCTTGCAGAAGTGTTCGGGTGGCGCCTTACCTTTAGTCCTCTGATCTCGTTCAGGTGCAGTTGGAGGCTGCGGTTCACCTCACGGATCAAATTCCCGTGTTCCAAAATTATACTCATCTTGCCGGCTTCCGCCATTCGGAGTCTCCGCACTAGGTCCTCCTTGCTCCACTTCAGCAGATCTTCGTCCGACAGCTTGGAGATGTCCTCCGCTGGACTTTCGGCGCTCTTGGACATTGTCAGCTGAACCAGAGACTGTGGCTGCGTGGGCTTCTCCATGCGTATAATTCCAATTCCAGCGAAAGTACTAACATAAAATGTTTTAAATCAAGGCACCAAACCTCAGCATCCGCTCTTGCCCAAGTCGTTGTGCAGCAATACAATTGTGCAATTTAACAGTATTGTATAGTTAATTTCTCGTCGAAATCCATTTTTTTGCTCCCGTTTTTTAGAAATGGAAAAAAAGATCCAGTGCAACAGCTTATACGAAAAGAAAGGCAAAATAAAGACTTCCGGTCCTTCCAAAGGGGAAACATATAAATTGCCCTTGCAAGTTGGTGACTTCTATTTCATTTCCCTACCCTACCGGGTCTGTGCGCAGCCGGTAGTAGAGAGACCCTCACTGACTCGCCGGCAGCTGACGCGCATACCTCCCGCCTCGTGCACAGGCTCCTGAGAGCGCGCTTCGCCAGTGCATTGAGGTGAGGAGAGCATCGGCTGCGACGGTGCGGACGGCTGAGGGAGGGAGCAGCGACTGCAGCGACTGGTAAGCGTAGCGTAGCCCACGGTGGGGTAACGCAGTCTCCTCTCTCTCTCTCTCTCTCTCTCTCTCTCTCTCTCTCTCTCTCTCTCTCTCTCTCTCTCTCTCTCTCTCTCCATCTCTCTCTCTCTCTCTCTTCTCTCCCCCCCCCCCGACGATTCCACTCGCTGCTGGAATGAACAACGGACGGATAAGTTGGTACCCACCGCCATCTGCAGGACTGAAATGCAGTTTTTTTTAAGTTACTGCTCAGATGCGTTCAACCATGGCAGCGAACGATGCGGTCCAGTAGGTACTGTAACGTAGAGCTCGCACCTTACTTTAAAACATGTGGAGAATGCGTATCTGCATCGAACTGCGAGCCACTGGGAAATAGTTGCACGTTTGACGTAGCTAATTAAAACACTTATTTTTGTTTTCTCAATTTTATCCTGATGAGTTATTCAAAACATTCAATGCCAACCCTCTGGACTAGTATATCCACCACATAAAGTACTGTGCAAAAGTTTTAGGCAAGTGTGAAGAAAATTATTTAAAATAATAATTTAAAAAAAGCATGAACAGAATAAATGAATGAACAGAAGAAAAATCTAAATCAAATCAATATTTGGTGTGACCACCCTTTGCCTTCAAAACAGCATCAATTTGTCTAGGTATACAGTTTTTGAAGGTACCTGGCAGGTAGGTTGTTCCAAACATCTTGGAGAACTAGCCACAGTCTTGTTCTGTGGATTTAGGAAGCCTCAAATGCTTCTGTCTCTTCATGTAATCCCAGACAGACTCGATGATGTTGAGATCAGGGCTCTGTGGGGGCCATACCATCACTTCCAGGACTTCTTTACGCTGAAGATAGTTCTTAATGGCATTGGCTGTATGTTTGGGGTCGTTGTCCTGCTGCAGAATAAATTTGGGGCCAATCAGATGCCTCCCTGATGGTATTGCATGATGGATAAGTATCTGCCTGTACTTCTCAGCATTGAAGAAATGCAGCCACAAACTTGCTTCACTGTTGCTCTCCAGCCCTTCGGCAAACAAACTGCTTTCTGCTACAGCCAAATATTTATTTTGACTCAGCAGTCCAGAGAACCTGCTGCCATTTTTCTGCACCTCAGTTCCTGTGTTTTCATGCATAGTTGAGTCGCTTGTCCTTGTTTCCACGTCGGAGGTATGGCTTTCTGGCTGCAATTCTTCCATGAAGACCACTTCTGACCAGACTTCTCCGCACAGTAGATGGGTGTACATGGGTCCCAATTCTGAGCTGCTGCCACTGCTGGACATCTTCCGATTGCGAAAGGAAGTAAGCGTGATGTGTCGTTCATCCTTGCCTGACCCCTCCATCTACAGTCCTCAACGTTGCCCATTTCATTGTGCTTCTTCAACAGAGCTTGGACAGCACATCTGTAAACCCCTGTCTGCCTTGAAATTTCTGCCTGGGAGAGACCTTGCTGAGGCAGTATAACTGCCTTGTGTCTTGTTGCTGTGCTCAGTCGTGCCATGGTGTATGACTTCAGACATTAAACTGTCTTCAGCTACCTCACCTTTGGCTGTTCCTCACCCAGTTTTAACCCTCTTACACAGCTGTTTCTGTTTCAGTTAATTATTGTGTTTCAACGTACATATCAAATTGATGATCATTAGCTCCTGTTTGGTATAATTGGTTAATCACACACCTGACTACATGCCTACAAAATCCCTGACTTTGTGCAAGTGTACCTAGAAACATTGATGCTGGTTTGAAGGCAAAGGGTGGTCACACCAAATATTGATTTGATTTTGATTTTTCTTCTGTTCACACACTTTGCATTTTGTTAATTGATAAAAATAAACTATTAACATTTCTATTTTTGAAAGCATTCTTACTTTACAGTATTTTTTTACTGTGCAAACATTTGTTTGCACAGTACTATACATAATTGTCTTACTTTAATAGTTCCTTAGTTGTAGATCATTCTACAATGTCTGAAAACACCTAGTAATTGTACATGTACTCGCTGTTGCCTAAAATGTGCCAATGATAAAATGTATACAAAATAACTCTTTCTTCATGCTGGATTGCTGCTGGTAAGCCTGAGTACAGAGGCATGCGGAAATGGACTTTGATATGTGACAGGGAGGAGAATCAAGCTTGCCAGTGGGATATTCATTGGGTGAAAAACAGGTTGCCTCTATATTTGCCAAGAGTTCATTGTCTTCGTAGTTCAGAGATCACTAGAAAATATCAACAGATCAAAGCACTTTTGAGATCAGAGATATTGAAGCCTTCATCGTCACTTTCCCAAAATCTGGTGAGATTTTTATTAATCTAATTTCACTTTGGGCTTGAATGGCTGGACGTTTTTTAAAATGTGTGTGTGTGTTTGCATGAGTGTGTTCATGCATGTGTGTATGTGTCTGTGTGTAGCTGTTTTCTTTCTTTGTAAGATTCACAATGTTTCCTTTCCCCCCCTTGCAATTGAACCTCATTTCAGACTGATGGCTCAGCAGGAATATAAGCTTCTGAGCAAGTCCTTGTTCGCATACAAGAGAAGCGTCTACCCTGTTGATAACCGTCTAGATATCTCTCCGGAATACATCGACAGCTTAGAGCACTTTGAGATCAGAGACAGTGATATTTTCCTCATCACTTTTCCGAAATCCGGTGAGACGGTCTTTTGATTCATTTTGAACTTAAATGGCTGCACTGAGGTTGTAACCGCTACATTTTTTTTCATGTGTAGATTACAGTGGCAAGAAAAACTAAGTGCACCCTTTGGAATTACCAACATATGTTTAAATGTGTCTTAAAATATGGGCGGATCTTATAACACAAAACATTTTTGTATTGTTCTTGTCCATCTTGGATACATCATTCACATTGTACATGAACCCCTAGGCTAATGACTTCAACAAAAGCTCATTGGAGTCAGGAATTAGCAAACCTGGAGTCCAATTAATGAAACAAGATTGGAGGTGTGGGTTAGAGGTACTTGTTACCGGCTTATAAAAAAAAAACACTCAAACATTTTGAGTTTGCTTTTCACAAGAAGCATCTGCTAATGTGAACCATGCTTCACAAAAAGAGATCTGGGAAGACCTACGGTCAAGAATTCTTGATTTGCAAAAAGCTGGAAAGGGTTACAAAGTAATCTCAAAGCATTTATAGATATTTATCAGTCCACAGTTAGACAAATTGTCTATAAATGGAGAATGGTCTATTTAGTCCTCTGGCTACTCTCCCTAGAAGTGGACGTCTAGCCAAGATGACTCCAATAGCACAACGCAGAATGCCTAATAGGGTAAAAAAAAAAGAAAACCTAGATTAACTTAACATCTCTATTCATGAGTCTACCATACACAAAACATTGAACAGGCATGGTGTCCATGGCAGGACACCACAGAAGAAGTCGCTGCTCTCCAAAAAAAAACATTGCTGCACACCTGAACTTTACCAAAGAGCACCTTGACACTCCACAACGCTACTGGGAAAATGTTTTGTGGACTAATGAAACAAGGGGGAATTGTTTGGGAGGAACACGGAGCACTACATATAGTGTAAAAATGGCAACGAAAGGGCGCCTACATGAAAACACCACCCCAGCAGTGAAGTACGGTGGAGAGGTATCTAGTATCTATGTACTAGTTCTTATCTTGTCCTTGTAGTAACCTTCCTATTGTGTTAGAAGGTTGCAGGCACCTTTTGTGTTGGTGGGTCAAATTTGACCCATGTTTTAACTCGGCAAAAAGCACACTTTCCTAGAAATTGCTTGTTGTTTTTGTCACTTTACATTATTAACCATAGTGACATCACTAGTGACAAAATTGACCCATATAGATCATAAAAAATGCAAAAAACTTTTTTTCCTAAAACCAAACTTTCTTTTGTTCAAAATAACACATTCAAATGGAACATGAACAAGGGGTTTCTCAAATCATTTGGAGTCAAGGCAGTCGACCTTACCTAAACACAGGTACCACCATGAGTATCCGTTTGTAATGCAGGAAATGTCCTGTTATTCGTCTGAATGATAATCCACGCTCAAATTCAATTGAAGGCATAGATAAATATTTGACAAAGGTTGCATCATGTTTGATAGGGCTCAAAATGAACTCCACAACATGGAGTTTTTAGAACCACACTCTCATTAACCTTTATTGCACAGGTCAGACAGTCCAGTTACAAAAGCCAGCAAACAGGAAAAGTACAGAATATGCAGAACCTAGTGACTGGGTACTCACTATTTTTCCCCTCCTTCTCTTTCTCTCCCACTCTCTCTATCCTCACCCTCTCTCTCTCCCCCTTTCTGCCTATCCCACTCTCTCTATCCTCTCCCTCTCGCCCTCAGGGACGGTATGGGGCCAGCGCATTGTCACCTTGCTATATGACGAGGACATCCCAGGCGTTCAGGACAGGCCCTCATATATACGCATGCCCTGGGTGGAGTTAAAGGAGAAAGGCTATGACTACGCCAAACGCCCATCACCCAGGCTCTTCAGCTCCCACCTGCAAGAGCACCTGGCCCCCCCAGGCCTGCACAAGAAGACGGCTAAAGTAAGGTGTCCCATGGACATCACACGTTGCAGCCTATAGGGGCAGCCTGTAGCCAATAGGGGCAGAATGTTGCCTCATGGTTAAGGTACATGACTGGGACCTCAGAGGGTTGGTGGTTCAAGCCCCAGTGTAGCTTAACCCCACATTGCTCCAGGGGGGATTGGCCCCTGCTTAGTCTGTGAGTCCCTTTGGATAAAACAGTCAGCTAAATAACTCATTATTATTTGTACTCCATATTTATGTGTTGTGTGGTAAAGTAGCTGGAGACAACATGCTTTATAGTACTGTAGGCTACCTATAGATTTACCAGAATAAACACTGGAGCTATTTACATGGAAAATAAATGATTTATACATTTTGATCAAATATTCCACATGTTAATGGACCACTGGAGGGTCAGTCTGGGCCCCCCTCCCATACCTATCCCCCCTTAAGGGCTGTGTGTGGCAGCATAGGTATTTAATCACAAAGCTCTAAATTAAGATGAATTCGATCCAGAGCTTTATTCTTATTTGTGTCACTAAGTCTGCTCTGTCAATTTCGTTTAGGTCATCTACATCTCCAGGAACCCCAAAGATGCCCTTGTTTCTTACTTTCATTTCACAAATTTCATGATCAAAATGGAGAAACACAAAGACTTGGATGAAACTATGGATAAGTTTTTTTCTGGTTGGAGTAAGTGTGTGCCAGGGTCCTGACAGCGATGAATATTAAAACGATATTTTATCTCTTTCACCGGTCTTCTCAATCGATAATATTAACCATCCTGATATCCATATTTTAATTTTCTGGTTCAGCCCCCTGAACCCTGAATGATGTATTGTTTTAACTGATCTTTCCAGTGCTTGGTGGTTGCTGGTTTGACCACATCAAGGGATGGCACAACAACAGAGACAAGTACAACATCCTCTTTCTAAGCTATGAAGAAATGATAAAGGTGATTTGGGGTGCGGGATGTTCACGTACACAACTTTAATTTATTTGTACACAAATTAAAAGATTAAACTTCCACAAGTTCCAACAAATTGTGCAAACAAAATTGAACAGTGCCTCAATTAAATGAGCACCAACAATGAAACAAAGGGTCTAATACCCGAGTGGTGGATATATTTTTTTTTACAAACAATGGACTGAAATATTCACAAATACCTTCTGGCTTGTCGTTTTAGTCCTCGGGGACAATGATGTTATTTTCTTTCATAGCTTGATTGCCATTTTCAATAATGTGATTGACACTTGCAAATCATCTCACAATGAGTGCTTCATTTAGGTTCATTGTTGTGTGATGTTTGAGGCTGTCCTTTCCATCATAAAATGTATATACTAGACAGTATTTGTGCAACAACATTGTGATATTTAGATTTCCGTTTGCTGTATTTGCAGTAATTCCACTTTTAATGCCATGGGAGTCTCTCTCCATGCATATACATGTATCATACATGCAGCCTCCAAGTGCTGTGTTTTGTTCAAATGGGTCAAATGGGTTTGGGTCAAATGTTTTACCTCTTTATTTTGTTTTCCTATCAGGATCTGAGATCTGTTGTTGTGAAGATCAGTGAGTTTGTGGGCAAAAATGCTTCTGATGCCACAATCGACGACATAGTGGAGCGAGTCTCCTTCGAGAACATGAAGGTCGATCCTCTGGCAAACTATGATGACTTGCCAGATACCAAAGTAAAAGGAAAGGGAAACTTTCTGCGCAAAGGTAAGGAAAAGATGAAAGCAAAGAAGAAGCCTCTGCTGATCAGAATGAAATCACTTCAATAGCTTCTTCAAGGTCATGCATTCAAAAAACCTTTGCTTCATAAGTATTCAAATTCAATCAATATGAACTGTGTGTTCATACCATCCTTATGATCATACCAAATAGTGAGTACAAAGGTATTGGGAGAGGTTTTGCTTATGATCACTTTAAGCACTAGATACTCATATCAGATGCCCTAATACTACCAAACGAATCCATACTGACAAAAACAATATGAATATCTCTGATGATTAATTGTTGATTAATTGTGTACTGTGCAGAAGTATTTGGCACCCTAGACTTTGTTATATACATGTTTATTTTTGTGTGTGTGTTAGTATAAAAGAACACATTTGAGATTTCCAAATATTCATTTACCAAAATATTTAATTTTATGTGTTTTATGTTTATGTCTATTTCATTTTAAAAAGTAACATATTACTGTAAGCAATTAACTAGTTTTTACATAAAAACTTGATCAAGGCTGTCTGAGATCAGAAGCAAGGAGCCAACCAAAGTCTGCTGAAGAACTGTGGCAAGTTCTCCAACAACCTCCCTGCTGATTGTCTTATAGAACTGCAGGATAGCGTTGGCTATCTGAGAGAAGTTATGCAGTTTTAACGAAGGGTGGTCACAAAAAATATTGATTTGATTAAGTTTTTAACTATTCTGCCAAATTACTAAAATGTAGTGTAAAATGTATAGCACGTTTATTTAGGACCTTTCATTGAATTATTTTTGAAAGAATCATATCTGTACAGAATGTTATACAGGTGCCTAAGACTTTTGCACAGTACTGTTTGTGTTGTTGTGATTCAGGTACAGTTGGGGACTGGAAGAACGCCCTTACGGTGGCCCAGAGTGAACGCTTCGACAAAGTCTTCCAGTCGAGGATGAAGAACTTCCCCCTGACATTCATCTGGGACCTCAGTGAGCTCCGTGACTGATGACTCAAACGGCATCTACAAAATTTTAAGAACATATATCTGTGTTGCATAGTTACTCGGTGTGTTTCATTTAGTCACCAGAGAAAACAGTCTATCCTTTTCAACATAGAAAAATAGGATGAGTATATATTGCAGAAAAAAATTACATCCGATAATAACTTTTGTATGTTCCTAAAGGGCATTAGTGCTTGTGTACTGGTTTACTAGCTCCTGATGATTTTGCTATAATGAAAGGTATCTGTACTGATTAAATAACGGCCTTTCAATCATGGAACCAGAAGGGAGGACTTCAACAAGTCTTATCTTGTTGAAAAGAAACAAAAATGAAAACAGTGGTCCTTACACACACACAAATACTGTGTACTCCTGCTCATACAGTAATTCCATATTTGAAATATGCATGTAAATGTGTGCACAAGCTCCTCTTTGACCTTTGACCAGATGTGTCTCTTTTCATTTGCTGGTGTTGCTTCAACGATTGCCGCAGTTCCAGTTATTTTAAATGGAAAACTCTACATCGACAGCTTGGGAGATAAGAGACAATGACGTTTATGAATGATGACTGAATGATTTACTGCCCCGGTTTGCCCTGATTGTTAATACAATAAAGCATAATAATAATTTGATGAAACTGTTCATGTTTCTGTTTTCTAGGATTCAACAGTTTTCGATTAGTTTTTTGAACCTATAAAGATTATGTGAAATTAACGCTAACGTTTTAGGCTGAACAGCTTAAGAGAATTTACAATAGAAATGTTCCCACCGGTAAAGACGTTAGCTCATACATTGTGTCCAACCCGTCGAGACATATATGGTACAACCGCTTTGGGCAGTGTGCTGCGCTAGGTGGCGACCTTTATTAAAACGGCGTTTGGTGAGGTGTTCTTATTCGTGGCTAAACGTGGGTATATTTGTTTGCATGCGTTACTGCCATCTACCGTATTGGAGTAGCCTGAAAGACAAAGCACTTTTGAAAAGCCGAATGATGTAACACCTGTGTAGCACACTCAAATATGATAATGTGAAAATTAAATTACTCTTTTTTGTCGGATCAGAGACCAGCTGTCCAATTCTGGATTTTCATTCATTTTCATTCAAGAATAATATGTATAGTGTATAGCTACTGTAGTACGAAAAGTAAAGACTTTTCATTGCATTGGGGAGCATATGATAATCGTAATATAAGGCAATGATGACAGCCTACTTTAGTGTGAAACATACACGCAAGGCTAGGCTACATTGTTCACAAAATGGCAGTGAAGAAAAGTAATGCTGCATGGCATGGATATGGATACTCAGGATAAGTACAGTGTCGGTCACGGCCAGGGAGCTTTGGCAACTTGGCAGATGTCCTTTGGATCTACGTAGTTGTACGTGGTCGGTGATGGCTATATGGGTGGAGCTCCAATTGTAGTAACACGTCATTCCTTCGAAGAACAGGAACCGGCACACCACATCGTCTCCATTCTGAAGGTATCGTGTTACATTTCAATTCATCTGTGTCTTTTGAGTGTATTTTTACGGTATGTGGCTGAACTAAAATTAGCTACATTCCTTGTTCTGGCATTTCTCCATTGTCATTTGTTTTTAATTCCGAAGGTAGGTTCATTGTTTGCCCAAGTTACATATTAGCTGCCTAGCTAGGACGTTAGCTAAGGGTTTTCCTGTGAAGCCTTCGATTGTAATATAGCTAGCTAATGGTGTTGGTGCTAATTGCTAGCTAATGAATGTATAGCTGATTGCGGCGATGGTATCTTTAAGCTATTGTGATACGAATTGGGACATCCGAATTGTCTCTAACACCATAACGTTGGTAGCCGTCTGTGTTGTACGTTTTTTTTTTCCCGAACTACAAGAACGTCTAATGCTAACTTTGGTCATTTAACCACATAACTTGATGGTAGACGGAGAGCTTTCCTTACAAAAAATATTTAACAAATAATAGTATAACATATAATAGTTATATTTAACTATAAACTTACTCTTTCTGATTGTCAGGCTTGTCAATAACGTATTTAGCTTGGACATGTCAGCGCCCAGTAGCACTATTTAGGTAATTTACAGTCAATGCTGATCTTGGCAAGCTTCAATGTTCGCTTCCTATGCACTAGTTGAGTCATTTATTTAACATTAGTTATATTATTTCAGTGCCAACAAATGTGGAAAATGTGCATAGGTGTGTTAGTTAGCTGGCTGTCGATCGTTATCCAAGCAAACATTCGTTTGTGTTTGTCCAGCTGCTATTTCCGTGTTGTGTAGCTAATCAATATATCGACCATATTATGCGAACTGACTGCAGGGAAGCAGTTTTAGGTTTGCTGACGGAGGCGAAAGCAGCAGATAAGATGTGCCGACTGTTGGGAATTTTTTTTTTTTTTTTTTTTAATGCGTTTCATGTGATCCTGTTTTGACAGCGTAAGAGTGCTAAAAGCTTGCTGTTTTTGTTTGCTGACCAGTGTGTCATTTGCTCAGCAAGTTCAGTTGCACAGTTGCATTTGGGAAAAACGGTAGCAAACTTTATATCAAATGAAACCGCTAGCCTAGCTAAATACCAGCTGTTAACCAGCCATCGTGTAGCGCAATAGCATTTAATTGTTCCATATTAAGGGTGAGGCTGTGTTTGCGTACTAGGTCTAAGAATAGTCGTTTGACGAATATTCTCATGGCTTGCCAACATCGTTACCTGTCAAGCAGGTTTTTCTGACGTTTACTTGCAATTCTCCGTCACCGCTGAGACGACTATAAAAGTCAAACCGTCTCTCTTAAGTGCAGATAAGCAGTACGCGCTCTAGAGGATTAACTTATTCACCTTTCGCGACTACCTCAAAATTCTGGTACAGGTATGCGTTTTATAATTCCAGTACTTGGCGTTCTAATTAGTCTTTATCATATCGAATCGTAGTAATTGCGATAACCACATCAATAACTTGTCTTGTTACAAGCGTACGTTAAATATTAGGATAGCTCTTGCTTGGCAAACTGCAGGATGGATGGTTTTTGTTTTCCCCTTAAAACAGGCAACCAGAGTTAACTGCATTCTACTTTTGCTCCTGAAAATCGATCGCTCCTAAATAATTTTTCTAGTTGGATTGGAATGCATTTAATGTGCCCCTGAATTGTTCAGTTTAGGAATAAGAGCTCATTGGAGGAAAAAAAATATATAAATGTTTGTGTAGAGTTCTGCTTTAATTGTATATTTCATTGATCGACAAAAGCCTGCACTTCAGGTGCAATAGGAGAACCCCACCGGAACATTGAGACGAGCAACAATAACACGTTGAATTGAGTCAATTTTAAAGTACGTAACACTTTTATTCTCTCTCTCTCTCTCTCTCTCTCTCTCTCTCTCTCTCTCTCTCTCTCTCTCTCTCTCTCTCTCTCTCTCTCTCTCTCTCTCTCCTCTCTCTCTCTCTCTCTCTCTCTCTCTCTCTCTCTCTCTCTCTCTCTCTCTCTCTCTCTCTCTCTCTCTCTCTCTCTCTCTCTCTCTCTCTCTCTCTCTCTCTCTCTCTCTCTCTCTCTCTCTCTCTGTTCCGTGTAGCCCTCATGGCGACGTACCAGGAGTTCATCCAGCAGAATGAGGACAGGGATGGGGTGCGCTTCAGCTGGAACCTGTGGCCCTCCAGCAGGCTGGAGGCCACCCGGCTGGTGGTGCCGGTGTCCTGCCTCTTCACCCCGCTGAAGGAGCGTCCGGACCTGCCCCCCGTGCAGTACGAGCCTGTCATGTGCGGCCGCACCACCTGCAAGGCCGTGCTCAACCCTCTGTGGTAAGCCCCGGAGGTGCCCTGTGCCCTGTGTCCTGTGTCCTGTGTCCTGTGTCCTGTGTCCTGTGTCCTGTGCCCTGTGCCCTGTGCCCTGTGCCCTGTGCCCTGTGCCCTGTGCCCTGTGCCCTGTGTCCTGTGTCCTGTGTCCTGTGTCCTGTGTCCTGTGTCCGCCATAGATTATAATGGCACTATATAGTTTGATATATATTTGTTGTAATCGGGGTGTTCTAGCTGCCAGCCGTGTTAGTTCGTAACTCGATGTATTCTTCAAGGGTTCCGATTGTATCTGTACGGTCACGCTGGGACACCGTACTGTCCTCTAGGGCACTTCCACGGCCCTGTGTTCGATCTGCACTTTGTTGTACGTCGCTCTGGATAAGAGCGTGTGCTAGATGCCTGTAATGTAGTGTAATGTCATGTAATTTAATTTAATGTAATGTGTTAGGGGTTTCATCACTCGTTCCCCGCTCACTGGGCGGGCAGCCCGTAGTCTAGCACAGGGGTGGGCAGTGCAGTCCCTATCTGTATCCGTTTCTCGATTTTAGACCAACTTCTGCTCTTTATTGTTTAATTAGCCTCAGTCATTTACATGGTCTGTCTGCGATGTAAACAGCAGCTGATGAATGATTTTGTCTTGGAGCATTTTATTGTGGTCTAATTCATGAGTGAATCGGTCATGGTGCCTACGGCTAATTAGCTGATTGAGCCAGGGTTAACTGGTGGCAGGAAAATCCTGCAAACACACCGGCTCTCCAGGACTGGAGTTGCCAGGTCTCATGGCTGTTGCTTGACTGGGACTTGTAGGGTTTGCGGCTCAAACCACAATAAGGACTGTTGGGCCCTTAAGCAAGGCCCACATTGCTCCGGGGGGATTGGCCCCGGTTTAGGCTAGTCGACTGAAGTGCCTCAAGTTTATGATCGCAGTGACAGTCTGGGCTGGGGGGGGTGGATAGGTGGGTTTAGCATTGCAAGTTGAAAACCTGTTTTATTATTCCACTACAGGCATTTAGCAGTCACTCTTATCTGTTTGTACACATTTTTTGCCCTTTTTCTATGCATGGTGTCCATTTATACGGCAGTTGAGGTTTAGTGCTTTGCTTGATGGTACAAGGGCACTAATGTGAATCCAAGCCTGCAACCTTTTGGGTATAATAGTGAAAATGTTAGTGGACTTTTCCACCCCTGAATATTCCCCAAATTTTGCAATCCTAGTTACAAGTTCCCTAACTATTACACTACACTTCCACCCAGTAGTAGTGGTTGGAGAACTGTGCTTGTAGAAGGGTTGATTCCCACGTGTGGTCTCCTGCACCGATTCGGTAAATAAAAACGTTAGGAATGTATTGTATGAAAAAGAAAATGCGAGCTATTTTAGTTGTCCAAAGGAGGGTGTGTTCTGGTATGTAAATGAGTGCGTCAGAGAGATGGTGCATGTCGGACTACACCCTCGAGTCAAGAAAGAATGTCCACTCCTTTCGTGTCTATTTTTGTTCTTTTGTGTGGTGACTTCTAATCAAATGTCTGGTCTCTTTCTTTGGCAGCCAAGTGGACTTTCGAGCCAAGTTATGGG
The DNA here is from genome assembly GCF_963514075.1 of Conger conger. Lineage (NCBI taxonomy): Eukaryota > Metazoa > Chordata > Actinopteri > Anguilliformes > Congridae > Conger > Conger conger. The sequence goes on from NC_083761.1 coordinate 7,924,269, forward strand.
CGTGCAACTTCTGCTTCCAGAGAAACCCTGTGAGTGCAATACACAGGCATTTTTTGTCTTATGGTAGCTCTTTGCTGTCGTCATCTCACCTCTTGTTCCCTTGTTTTTCATCGTCACAGTTCCCACCGTCCTACGCGGGGATATCGGAAGTGAATCAGCCGGCTGAGCTCATGCCTCAGTTTTCCACCATCGAGTACATCATGCAGGTAAATGCATGTTCTGTGATAGGCGGTGTGATGTCACCGGTGATTACATCATGCAGGTAAATGCATGTCCTGTGTCCTGTGATAGGCGGTGTGATGTCACCGGCCCGGTATCACAGGAGTCCGGAGTCCTTGGAATGACGACTTCTGTGCACTTTAACAGGATGCATTGCTCTCCGAGATAGCCGGTTGTATAAATAGATGATATACAAAGTACACTAATGTAGACTACTGTGCTGTACTACTGTATTAATCAAATCGGCCCTAGTCCTTATCTTTGTTGTACTCTTGGCACTTGGCAATTGTACTTCCCTCTAGAGTCTTTCGGCGCACTTGTCCCTGGTGATGGGTATGCACTTCGCACTGTTGTACGTCACTCTGATAAGAACATCTGCCGAATGCCAATTGCGTAATGTAACGTCTTCTTGGATAAGCCTTGCCGAGCAGATATGTTATGTTATGTAATATATCTGTAGAAATGGTTCTCAAAAGGCTGTTCTGACGGCCGAAGGGTCTGTGGGCTTTCCGTGCGATCGGCAGCCATTTTAAGGCTTGGATTCTGGGTGTGAGGACTTGAAGTGGAAAAACTTTGTACCCGGACGACTTCACAGGCTAGAAATAAGGAATGCTGGAGCACACAGAGCTCAGAGCAGAACACACGGTTTAATGGACGGGGGAGATTTCAATGTCTACAACGTCTTCCTTAGAATAAAAAAAAACAAAAAAAAAAACAACAGTGGTAGGGTGTAGGTTTTGAGGACTATTCCTGTATTTCGACGCCGACTGAAAACGCACATTAGTGTTAAGGCCCCCCCCCCCCCCCCCCCCCCCAAATATCCCAATTGTTTTCGGTTATAACTGCTCTACATGTGTGTTTCGCTATTTGTGGATCTCATCCACTTGCTGAAGAACTTGTGCAGTTGGAAGTGGCTTTGGATGAAAAGCATCTGCCGAATGACTAAAATGCAATGTCAGAATATCCTGTTTAGCACCTTGGAGAAACTCGCCGGGTAAAAAAAACAAAGGCACTTTGCCCCAGGCTCCTGATCTAGACGCTGTGCATAACCAGTAATGGTCTCCCCTGCCCACAGCACGGCCCCCAGTCCCCCCTGGTCTTCCTGTACGTGGTGGACACCTGTCTGGAGAGGAGGACCTCCAGGCTCTGCGCGAGTCCTGCAGATGTCCCTGAGTCTGCTGCCGCCCAACGCCCTGGTGGGCCTCATCACCTTCGGCCGCATGGTGCAGGTCCACGAGCTCAGCTGCGAGGGCATCGCCAAGAGCTACGTCTTCCGGGGCACCAAGGACTTCACCGCCAAGCAGATCCAGGTCAGGGGTCGCCCCTCGCGCACTCTGCATCATTTCGCTTGTGATCACGTCACTTTTTATTAGATTCTGTCCCATTCTGTTATATTATCGCATTCAAATGTAAAGCTGTAGAATTATAGTAACACCCTCTGTCCCCTACCCACTCTTGGCCGACCCCTATTTCCCCTACTTGAAATGCCTTGGGGGCACATCCGTGCCTTTGAATGGTGCCTGAACAAGATGAACTGCCTGGTAGCCCCACACCCTGAGAATTAATGCCCCATTCGCACCAAAACTGCGGCCAGATTGGCCTTATACGTGAAGCATTTGAAACCTGCGGTGGCCAGTCAACTTGTATGTGTGATGTCAAGGCATTAAAAGTGCTTTGACAAAAGTATTGCTTGTTTCCACTCCTTAGTCAATGTTACTTAGTCACTAAGGTATCCAGGGTGTGTTCTAATGTGGAAATGTTCTGCAGGTAGCAGTTGAAATTGTACTTCCCTCATGGGTATTTTTGCGCAGTTATCCCTGGTTATGGTTATGCAGTTTGCACTTTGTTGTACGTCACTCTGGATAAGAGTGTCTCCCAAATGCCATTAATGTAATGTAAGGTTTTTTTGTTGTTTTTTGTTTAAAAAAAAAAATAAAAAAAAATAAATATTTCTCTGCCATGATAGGCCTTTTTGTTTACAACACCAGAAGTCCTCCTACAGAAAGATAGAAAGAAAAACTTGTTAGGTCAGATTTCATTGCAGTCAGATTGAACCGGTTTCAAGTGCAGAAGTATGAAGAGACTATGTCTTGGGGGTGAAGGCAGAAATGCAAGACTAACTACTTCATCTTGAGTACAAAGATCCTGTTGGTTGAGCCAGACGGATAGACTTACAGGTGTCCCAAATCCAGCTTGTGAGACTACGGGGTCGGTGAATTCCCAAAACATTACACCCAAAGGGTTTTTTTATTCACAGTTTGGTCAGTTCAGCAAGAGGCTAAATTAACTGAATGCAGCATGAACCTGTGCTTACTAATACAAAAAATAAAGCATACAGTTGCATTTATTTCAGAATCAAAGTTCAGGAAAGATGTTGTTGGATCCAGGCCAGTGTGAGTTCTGCCGGCACACGTCAGCACGAGTGGCAGGGTTTACGTTCAGTCTGTGCCAAGGCTGATTTCACCTGAGCTGGGGTGAAATTTGGCTAAAAAAGCTGCTGTAGTTAGCCGATTGTGAGAAGGTAACCTGAGTTCAGTCCAGCTCACCTCTCCGGTTGTAGCTGTACAGCCAGTGTGTGTCACTTGACTATCTGACTGCTTTTTAATGTAGACGTCTGAATGTTCGAATGCCTTTGTGTTCCACAGGAGATGCTGGGTTTGACGCAGCCAACACAACAGGCGCCGCAGGTCCGTCAGCCCGTCAATACAGAGACACCTGTGGCCTGCAGGTACGACCTGACCCCTGACCCCTGTCACTTAATTACAGGGCTGTGGTCACTTCTCAGCTCAGTCAGTTGGAATGAAAAAAATCTTCATAAAACATTAAGCATTTTTTTTTTTTTTTTTTTTCAGTCCACAAATTTAGTTTCAGTTAATTTCTGGAACTAAAATAGAATTGCCCCATCCTGCCCTGGTACAGTACACTTTCGAAAATGGCATTAAGACAGATAGATGACTCAGTTCCTCTGTAAAACTGTCAGGCCATGACCGGCGGCTGAAGTCAAAAGCAACATTATGCAAATACACCAGACCCTGGAGCAGCCATGACGTGGGTTCTCTTGCGAGAGCCGAGTGCTGTTTTGTAATGACCTCCTGATCCTCCTCTGTGCAGGTTCCTGCAGCCCGTCCACAAAGTGGACATGAACCTGACCGACCTGCTGGGGGAGCTCCAGAGGGACCCCTGGCCCGTTCCCCAGGGCAAGAGGCCCCTGCGTTCCACCGGCATCGCGCTGTCCATCGCCGTGGGGCTGCTGGAGGTGAGGGGGGCCTTTCCATTTCACTTCGTAACCCAGCAGAAATTGACCAAATCTGCTTTTCATAACTAAACATATCTGGGGTTCTTACCTGAACATTCTATTGCTGATGCAACAGTTGCTACTGGTAACTGAAAGTGGTGGAGTTCTAGAACACTGACTTAGTCCTTCCTGGGGCCTAAATGCAGATAAGTACTGATACTGATACTGTACTGATAGTCATCCTGACCAGAGTCCTCTCTTTCCCCCTCCCTCCTCCCCCTATCTCCAGGGCACCTTTCCCAACACTGGGGCCCGTGTGATGCTCTTCACTGGCGGGCCCCCCACCCAGGGCCCCGGCATGGTGGTGGGGGAGGAGCTGAAGACCCCCATCCGCTCCTGGCACGACATCCAGAAGGACAACGCCCGGCACCTGAAAAAGGCCACCAAGGTGGGTTTCCCCATCGAGGAGTCCCCAGTCAGGGCGCGGCCTGTAGAGCAACGACCACGTGCTCACAGCGGTTCGAATCCGGCCGTCCGACATTTGTCACACGTCAAAAAAGGGAGTCACCAGTGGCACGTCATCGAGGATTAGATGCCACCAATTCCAACGGCATATTATTCATGACTGGGCGATTTTAAAATTAATTATCAAATGTTTATTTTGTAATCGCACAAACAGTCGCCGTTGTCATGCGACGTGACGGCTTCTTTCTTTTCTCTTTAATTATACCTGATGCCGCGGTAAGCGTGCTTCAGGGCTAAACATCACGTCTCTGACTGAGTGTTGCCTTGCCCTTTTTCATGTGAGCTCTGTACTTGGCTATGGAATTCCTAAGATTCCTTGCTTTCTGCATGTTTCACATTCTGTGCGGGCACGTGTATTTAAGCGTGTCCTGCGCAGGTGTGTGTGTGTGTGTGTGCGTGACGCCGTTTTAATTTTCTTCTCCGCAGTATTACGAAGCTTTGGCTAACCGCGTAGCTGCTAACGGGCACTGCATCGACATCTACGCCTGCGCCCTGGACCAGACTGGGCTTCTGGAGATGAAGTGCTGCTCCAACTTCACCGGGTCAGAACCGGCGCGTCTCAGAACATCACACCGCATGACGTTTAGCGCGCACTCCTCAGTCAAACACTGATCCAGAGTCAGTTTAGGGGAGAGAACATGAGTATCAGCATTGTCATATGGGTATCTGGGTATGAGCGCTCTCAGACAAGAGTGGACAAGCGACATGGATTGATTGATTTTATTTAACGTATTTTAAAAATATACATGAGGCGACAACCATCCCATGTAAAATTATGGGGGAAACTAGACAGTCAAGATGACTTCTGTCATGGTTGTATTAAGCCTTGGTTAGCACGGGCAGGGCTGACTGTACATGTACTGTATGTAATTTAAATGAAAAGGACAGTACGTATACACGATGTACACATTCACGGCAGCCGTTGACATTTCCCTAACTATGTAGTGCAATGTCATGTGGTTGTTATGGAGCAAAGTGTAGTTAAATAAAGTGTTTAAGTAACGTAACCTAATGGCCATTCAGCCTTTCCTACAACTAAGGTTTACCTACTGCTTAGTTTGCCTAAAAGCTCAATAGTATCTAGCGCCGTATGAAGTGTTTATTTAGTGTTTGAAGTGGGGCGAGTGGCTCATGGGGGCTTTGTGCTGTTCTAGGGGCCACATCGTGATGGGCGACTCCTTCAACACCTCCCTCTTCAAGCAGACGTTCCAGCGCGTCTTCAGCAAAGACTACAACGGAGAGTTCCGCATGGCCTTCGGCGGGACCATGGAAGTGAAGGTACAGTAACAAACCTTCACCTACCCCTGCGCCCCCCCTGACGCGCCCCCCCGGGACTCTGCACTTTGCCTTCGTCCTGTTAATCTCTGTTTGCTGTACTTATGTGTGTTCTCTTTCTCTCCCTCCTCCCCCCCCCCCAGACCTCAAGGGAACTAAAGGTCTCTGGGGCCATCGGGCCCTGTGTGTCTCTGAACAACAAGGGGCCCTGCGTTTCGGAGAATGTGAGTCCCCCCTGCTCGGTCCCTCCTCCCTCCCCTGCACAGATAATACTGTTCCTCAGGATCGCAGGGCTTTATATAACACCCTCTATTGTGTACAGTTATGAATGCAAACCGTTTAAAGTCGAATGTTTCTGTACAGCTAAGTGCAACATTCTTTTCAGGCACTCTTAAGACGCAATTTTTGTTCAGTTTCGGGCTACATTTCCCAGTTCCTTAGGCCCTGTGCTATATTTTAGCAACATATTTGGTGTGAAATATTTTCAAGTATTTGAAACAGACACTCGGTGAGCACTTTGCTAGGTGTTAGGTGTTTTATTTATATGACTCATCTTGCTTCCTCTGCAGGAAATGGGGATCGGTGGCACCAGCCAGTGGAAGATCTGCGGCCTCACCCCCAGCACCACGCTGGCCTTGTACTTCGAAGTCGTGAATCAGGTACTGATTGTATTTTTAGGTGCTCCGGTTGAATGCTAACGTCCCAGCGAGCGTGGCGAGGTTAGCCCCTGTTAGCCCCTGTTAGCCCCTGTTAGCCCCTGTTAGCCCCTGTTAGCCCCTGTTAGCCCCTGTTAGCCTAAGTTAGCCCCTGTTAGCCCCTGTTAGCCCCTGTTAGCCTAAGTTAGCCCCTGTTAGCCTAAGTTAGCCCCTGTTAGCCTAAGTTAGCCCCTGTTAGCCTAAGTTAGCCCCTGTTAGCCTAAGTTAGCCCCTGTTAGCCTAAGTTAGCCCCTGTTTGGGTTGTGTTCTCGTGCCCCTCACGGTCCTCCTCCGCTCTCCGTTCCAGCACAACGCCCCCATCCCGCAGGGAGGCAGAGGGGCCGTCCAGTTCATCTCGCACTACCAGCATTCCAGCACTCAGAGGCGCGTGCGCGTCACCACCGTGGCCAGGAAGTGAGTCTCTATCACACACAACTGCACGGGTTTCTCTGGGGTTTCTCGGGGGTTCCTCATGGTAGTGTCTGTATGGTTATAAGCTTGAGCCGGTTGGCTGACAATGCCCTTTTAAATGAGCTAGAATTGGGTTAATTGTGTTTTCAATGACCCACTACTTGTATTTCCTGGCACATCTGCCCTAGGGAAATGTAGGTGGTCATTTGTTGAAATGTGGGGGGGAGGGGGAGGCTCAATGTGTCAAAACTGGCAGGTACACTAGCTAGTGCAGCGTTTCTCACCTCCAGTCCTCAGGACCCACTTGCCAGAAGGTTTTTGTTGTAACCAGGAAGTTGCACACCTGATTTAATGACTGAGCCATTCAAACCACCAACAATGCTCTTGATTAGTTATATCAGGTGTGTGAGTTTCTGGTTATAGCAAAACCCTTCTGCTAAGCAGGTTGAGACGCTAAGCAGTGCATGTGACAGGTGCGGTGTTTGAAAGTGGCTGGGTAGGGGCGGTGTGTTGTTTTTCCTTCCCTGACCGTGCCCCCCCCCCCCCCCCCCTGCACTCGCACAGCTGGGCCGACGCACAGTCTCAGATCCAGCACATCGAGGGGTCCTTCGACCAGGAGGCCGCGGCGGTGCTGATGGCGCGCATGGGCGTGTTCCGGGCCGAGTCGGAGGAGGGGCCCGACGTCCTGCGCTGGCTGGACCGGCAACTCATCCGCCTGGTGAGCGTGACCTCTGACCTCTGACCCCCACCTGGGTCAGATACCTAATCGGTCGGATTCAATCGCTGTTCTGTGCTCCGTTGATCTTGCCTGGTGCTTTGAGCCAGCGAAGAAGGTGCGGTTTGCACTTTTTGAGAGTATTTAATCACAGGTTCCCTTACACCAGACTCCGTACACCAAACTCTGTAAAGCATAGAAAAAATATTTGAATCCAAAATAATTGTGTAAATATGTTTGACCCAGTTCTGCTTCTGACTCTTCTCACCAGGACTGATCCTAGCCCTGGGCCTATATTTATAAATATTGGGTGTTGATCTATAATCCGCTTTCCACATACCAGCCTTAGCAATTATGAGCAGAAATGAGCTAAACTGATCATGAAGCAGTACTCTCTCTACTATTCTCTACTACTCTTCATGGATACAGACCCAGCTCTCTGGTGCGTAAAACCGTAGGTACAGCATGCTAACCCTTGTGTTGTCTGTTTGCTTGCAGTGTCAGAAGTTCGGGCAATTCAACAAGGACGACCCCAGCTCCTTCCGCCTGTCCGAATCCCTCTCGCTGTATCCCCAGGTGAGGCCCGACCCGGGAGGTGACCTCCTTAAATCTGGAGCACCGTAACTGATAAACGCTACGGTCATACTGGGGTTTCAAACAGCGACCGCTCAAACCAGGGATACTCAATCTTGCCCATAAAGGGCCGGTGTGGGAGCTTTTGTTCCAAGCAGGCAGTTACACCCATGATTCTATTGTAGATCCTCCGCAAAGAGTCAAATGGGTGATTGGCAGAATCAGGTGTGTAACTGCTTGGTTGGAACAAAAGCCTGTGCAACATTCAATCCGATTTGATTCTTTTATAAGTTGACCTGCTTTTGGAAAAGCTTTTGGAAAAGCCAGGCGTAATGACCCAGATTTGTTTGTTTTTTTTCGTCTGCAGTTCATGTTCCACTTGCGGAGGTCGCCGTTCCTCCAGGTGTTCAACAACAGCCCGGACGAATCCTCGTATTACAGACACCATTTTGTGAGGCAGGACCTGACGCAGTCGCTCATCATGATCCAGCCCATTCTGTACTCCTACTCCTTCTACGGCCCCCCCGAGGTACGGCCCAACCCGACCCGAACTCCACTCCACCGGTCCTGTCCCGTCTTGTCACTGAGTGGAGATGTATTGTCTGCGTGAAGCCCTTGCAGTTTTAATTAGTGATGATGAGTGCGAGGTTTTGTGAGCCGCACAATGGGTGAAGCTGCAGTGTACTGACGATCGCTAGCTCGTTTGTTACAAGGTCACAAACGCAATGATTGGCTGAAATGAGTGGGCCACTGATGGCATATGCTAGCTCTGCCCATTTTTGGTTTTTATGCTGCCTCGCTCTCCCATTACCGGAGTGAATGCGGTTGAACTGTGTAGCGGTGCAGGTTTTGCTGTTAAATAATATTACTCATAGTGTCAGAGTTGTTGCATTTTGTGGAGTGCTTTCGGAGTTGAGGGAGTTGCTACACTGCATAGCACGTGGGCTTGCAGCATTGGTGTTTTGGGGGAACTCCGTGTTGTAGTTGTGTTATGTCCTATGGATCCTGTTGTCAGTATAGTTCTGTAGTGAAGTGCTACAGGTGTCCGTTCGGCCCTGTTGTACAGTATATCGCTGTGTGGCAGGGGTGCTCAGTGTTAGTGTAGTTCTGTAGTGGAGTGTCTGTTATACAGTATATATACAGTGTTGTACAGTATAGTTATGTAGTACTGTGTGGCGGGGTGCTCAGTGTTAGTGTAGTTCTGTAGTGGAGTGTCTGTTATACAGTGTATATATACAGTGTTGTACAGTATATGGCAGTGTGGCAGGGGTGCTCAGAGTCCTCTTCTCTCCGGTTTCAGCCGGTCCTCCTGGACAGCAGCAGTATCCTCCCTGATCGCATCCTGCTGATGGACACCTTCTTCCAGCTGGTCATCTTCCACGGCGAGGTGAGAATCGCTGCGGGGAACCCCGCTGTCCTGCCGTTCACTGCTGCAGAGAACGCAGGGCTGTCCAACCCTACTCCTGGAGCTCTACCGTCCTGCAGGTTCTCTCTCCAACCCTAACAAAGCACACCTCATTCAACCTCTAGAGATCTCATTGAGCTAGAGGTTGGTGGAATCATGTGTGCCAAATTTGGGTTTGAGGGAAAACCTGCAGGACTGTTAATCTCCAGGAAGAGGGTTGGGCAGCCCCGACTTAATGATGGTTTAGACCTGAGATCTTCAAGTCATGGTCCTTGAAGTCGAAGAACTGCTGGTTTTCCGATGACCAAGAACTGCTGGTTTTTTAACCTCCCTTTACCTGGGAGTGTCAAGACAGTCTGGCCAATCAGTAGCACTAATTGTTCTGCTGATTACCTGGCAGAAAAGGGCCGGATTTGGATTCAGGGTCCAGATATGATGACTTTCTTTCTGTTTGATCTCAGTTTGAAATGAGTTTTGCAGCAATGTCAGATGGCTGTATCAGACTGAAGGATTGTTGTAACTAGACTGAAGTGAAGTGTTGAGCGCCGGTCTTCCTCACACGTTGCGTTCGCCCCCCCCCCTCATGCGTTGCGTTTGTCCCCCTCAGACCATCGCCCAGTGGCGCAAGGCGCGGTACCAGGACATGGCGGAGTACGAGAACTTCAAGCAGCTGCTGCAAGCCCCGCTGGACGACGCTCAGGAGATCCTGCAGACGCGCCACCCCATGCCCCGCTACATCGACACCGAGCACGGCGGCTCGCAAGCCCGCTTCCTGCTGTCCAAAGTCAACCCGTCGCAGACCCACAACAACCTGTACGCCTGGGGCCAGGTCAGTGGAGCGCCCCGTTCAGTTAGCACCCCGCCCGCCCCGGTTCGGTTCAGTTAGCACCCCACCCGCCCAGCTCCGTTCAGCTAGCACCCCACCGCCCAGCTCCATTCAGCTAGCACCCCACCGCTCAGCTCCGTTCAGTTAGCACCCCACCCGCCCAGCTCCATTCAGTTAGCACCCCACCCGCCCAGCTCCATTCAGTTAGCACCCCACCCGCCCAGCTCCATTCAGTTAGCACCCCACCCGCCCAGCTCCGTTCAGTTAGCACCCCGCCCGCCCAGCTCCGTTCAGTTAGCACCCCGCCCGCCCAGCTCCGTTCAGTTAGCACCCCGCCCGCCCAGCTCCATTCAGTTAGCACCCCACCCGCCCAGCTCCGTTCAGTTAGCACCCCACCACCCAGCTCCGTTCAGTTAGCACCCCACCCGCCCAGCTCCGTTCAGTTAGCACCCCGCCCACCCAGCTCCGTTCAGTTAGCACCCCACCCGCCCAGCTCCGTTCAGTTAGCACCACTTCATCACCTCCCAACCTTTCAGTCCCAAGCCCAGTATGAAGTGGCTACACACAAATCCCAAGGATTTGTTTTGGTTGAGACAATTGAGAGAGTTGAGAATTTAGTAGGGGTTTAACAAGAGCTCAAAACAATAGTGCAGTAGTCCTTTTTGATTGGTTGACTAGGTATAAGGTCGAGGGTGTCATATGGTACTCTTGGGATTTTACGGTAGTTATGCTTGAGTGTACATGGCACTCTTCGGACTGGAAGGGCCAAGTAGTCAGTATAGCACGATATTAAAAAAAGATAGATTTAATGACAATATACACTCAAAATGGATGGATCATATGCAAAGTAAAAATTCTGCATCATCAGTCTTTGACTTGGTAAAAATAAGGATAAGGAAGGGGCCAAGGTCAACGGCTCCTGTCATGGGAGCGTAGGGCAGAGCTGCCAAATGCATCCTTTACAAATGATTCATTATTGAACAGGCATATTTTTGTACTTGAGCTCTACCCCCGACTGCTTCCTGTCTGTGTGCTGAGGTCGACGTCTGTTTCTCCTCTGACAGGAAACCGGAGCCCCGATCCTCACAGATGACGTCAGTCTACAGGTGTTCATGGATCATCTGAAAAAGCTGGCTGTGTCGAGTGCGGCCTAAATCTCAGGCCCAGGGCCATGATGGAGGACAAGACTTCAAATTTACCATTTTAACATTTCAAATCCATAACGTACCTTCCGAAGGGTTACAAAAACTGTTGGATCATATTTAACCTGTAACTTCCCCCCCCTCCCCTAAAGACACACGGTACCTTAATCTAGCTGTTTTGGCTAGTTTGGTTTTTATCGTTTTTAATATTTACATTCTCTCGTACCTGCTGAATTTGTCTGACTTTATATGTCTGTCTTTTTGTTTTGTTTGTTTTTTTTGTTTTGTGAGCAGGCAAACGAGCTGCTGACGACACTTTAAGTATATTTTCTTTTCTGCTAGTCAACCTTGTAAAAATAATTATGCTATAAAATGTTCTGATAAATGCAGATCTGTTCTTTATAGTCATACTACTGCTGAGAATGAAGAACCATTAAAAGCTAACACGTCGATGAAGAACATTAGCGACTCGAGCAATGCTTCATGGAGCCATGGCTGCAGCATTTTGTGCCCAGAACCGCATCGTATTGTAAAACCTTTGCGACGGTCGACATTTGCATTTTTGTACATTCCAAGACATTTCACTGTTGCACTCCTGACTTCTGATGCATTTGTTTATACTGTAATATGTATTCCTACATTAAATTTTAATTCTTCCTTAAACAAATACTTTCATTGTGGTTTGTTTGTGTTTGTTCAATTCTGTCAGGATATTCTGCTGGGGAGAGAGATACACTCAGGGAGCACTTAATAAGTCTAATAAATACCTAATATTTAGACTTCTGCTGCTGTAGCCTATCCACTTAGTTATGATGCTTTGGGTGTTCACAGGTGCTCTTCTGCATACCACTGTTGTAATGTGTGGTTATTTGCATTACAGTCTTCGACCAGTCTGGCCCTTCTCCTCTGCCCTCTCATTAACAACGCCTTTTTGGCCAGCAGAACTGCTGCTCTCTAATGTTTTTTTTTGTGTGGTTTTTTTCTCTCTTTCTTTCATACCATTGTAGGGACTACAACTTCCACATTCCCACAGGAAAATTCTGCGACGTCCACCACGAATGACGTCTAACTTGGTTCAGCCAATCCCGTAATGGCGGGAGCAATAAACGGTCCCGTATAAGAGCAAGACACGTTCTTGGGATCTCCCTCTTCTCTTCTGGCTCTTCTGCTTCTTCTGTTCTTCTGCTTCTTCTCTTCGACGCACCCCTTTTGGCCAGTCGCTTCAGCTCATCTGCTCCGAGACTCGGACAGAGGCTGAATGCTGCACAGCGCACTACCAGGCCTACGGACACACCCAGTTACCTCGCGGTAACTACGTGGCCTATAGTGAGTGGAAATTGTTGTACGCGGAACGCTACATCAGTTTACCCCAATAAAGCCCAACAACGAAACAGCAACGAACTTTTACACCTGGAAAAGGACCAGCGGATCAGACGACAACGCGCTGCTAAGACGGGAACACCCCAGCCTGCGCATCTCTCCCGGACACCATTCACAGCACCATCGCCGCTTCTACAAGGACAGCATGTCTTTTGGATCCAGCAATGCGTATGGACTCAGTAAGAAAACAAACATTCAGGCATAGCCAGTGTTTAGTTTAGTCTTAACTGTTTTTGTGAATCTGTGTTTCAATATTTACCATCCAACCATTGTAATGTGTTTGGTTAGCTACATATATATGTACGTGAATTGATTCGCCGTCTTTTGCGCATATATAGAGTAAAACTACGCAAGTAGTCCCTTCTCACAGCTAACTCTAACTCATTACCACACCCAGAACTCTAGCGACACGCGCGCTTGCGCGCGCCACACACACGCACACACACATACCAAACTAAATGTCCTTACTAACTTCCCGTTAGTTTATCCGTTATGTGTTTGTATGTTTGTTTAATAAATATATTTTATTAAACCCCGGTGTCCGTTTTGGAATCGCATAGACATGAGAGCCGAGTTAAAGCAGTCTTTCGAAGAACTTCCAACCTTCAGGTTATCGGTATGTTCAATCATTAATATTGGTTATTTTAATTAATTGAAATACTATATTTGTGGTTGGATATTTCTGATAACAGTAATTTTATGAGACTGATTACTTTTCGCAGTTATACTGCAACACAACGTTTAACTGGCGCCCCGGTTTCGTAGAGAGTAAAATCCCTGCGTTATTTGGCGGCCCGTGCAAGGACCCTACATAATTTGGAGTCCCGTGCGAGGACCCCTACATATTTTGGTGCCCCGTGTGAGGAAGACTAGCTTTGGCTCAAATTTCATGTCTTGTGACTTCATAACGAATTCCCCATCCTAATTTGGAGCTCTGCATGAGAAAGACGAGCTTTGGCTCATGTCACGTGACTCCAGAACGAATTCTCGGCATTCTTTCTCAGCTAAATTGCCACCTGTGCAATTTTTTGAAAATACCGCTAGATGTCACCCTTGTACCATTTTTGAAAGCCTGCATGAGCCGCTTTCTCAATATACTGCCCCCTCGTGTAACATTGTGGCATTACATTCGTAATCTTACACGGTAGTTTGTTGATTGGCATTTACCTTCCGGTATAATACGTATTATCAATAATAGTATTATTAGCCGCACTGTATTATTAATTATAATTACTTGGTCAAAGTAATTTTAATAATTAATTGAATTTTACATTTAAATCCAAATTTAATTGTAATTTCAACCAATCACATTCTGGTATTTAGGATTAATGTGATCAGCATCACAGTTCCTATTTTACGGTCTGAATATCCGCCATATGTTTGTTCATTTTGCTGTTGTTGCATTGCAGTACCGCTAGTGCAACTCGAGTCCCTGTGTGATGCTATAGCTACCTTGTACTATAGTTATAGAGAATATTCAAAGAGCGTTTTAAATTCTTTATCCTTCATCACAACTTGTATGTTGGATTGTGATATTGGGAAACAATTCATTGCCAACTGTTAGGAGCTCAAGGCCCTTGTCAAATTGTTAACTTCAAGAGTACCCTCTTAAGTTACTGATTTTAGCTTTTAGCTTTATTTGGCTTGAGATATGGAACCCATATCTATTGATGAGTACCTTTCCTTTTTAGCCCAAGGTTTAGCACCTGGCTACATAGCTTTCCTGAATCAGATGAACCTCACTGATTGTAGGAAAGAAATGTTCTCATTAATCAACGAGAAAGGTCACTCCCCCAACCATTCAAAAGACCCAATTCTAAGTTGTCTGGTCTTGAATTTTGCCAGACAGATTAGTCTTGCTCTTCAGAGCAACAAAAACTTAGACTCAGAGATGGCATACCTCAGAGGACAACACACCAGTGTTTTACTTGAGCTTCAAACTGTTGGCAAGAAAGCAGTACAATACTTGCGTGATCTGCATTCAGCCGAATCAGATCTTTGTTCCTACAGAGAGGAATTATTTCAGTTGAAGAGTAGATGCCACAAGCTACTGCATCCACTCTCTTCTGTAAGCCTGCTTTCTCAGGCTTGCCCAACTCCAGCTTCTCCTGCTTCCTCCTTACACCACAAGGCAGGGGAAGGGGGGTCACAAATTGATTCGGGTTTGTCAGATCCCGGTTCCACAACTTGCTCTGATGGACACTCGTCAGTCTCCTCAGATTGCAGTGCTGTTGACCACCCATGCAATGGTTTGCCCACCTCTTCCCTGGAGAGGGAAAGGGGGGACTCCATCCCAACGGTGGTCCATCTCCGCAAGGGAGAAACAGTCAGGCAAGTACATGACTGCACCTTCCATGCCCACCCCTCTCATGAGGAGGTCAGGGAACCCTCCCGTGGACACGGTAGAGGAGATCTAACGTTATTAATTGGGCACACAAAAAGCAACGCTAATCCCGCTAGCTTTCCCTTTATAACTGAGAGGATAGGTGACAGCTCTGTACAGTACACTGACAGCGACAATTCATCTTCTGCCAACCATTGTGAGAATGACAGTTTTGTAGCTCCACCCCCTAAACCAAACCGAGGACGTCGAGCTCTGCATGAAACGCATTCACATTCAAATGTGATTTCAGTCTCTCCTTCTCCAAACAGGCAGACTAGTGCAACTTCACATGGTCTTCGCTTTGAGGAGCTAGAGGCCATGGCGAAGTATGTCCACACATTTGACCCGAAGGACTCCGAATTTAACATTCAGAGTTACTTGAGGGAAGTTGACTACTGTCTCTCGGATCTGCCCAGGGCAACCGATCGAGAAAAGGTACGACTTGTATGGAAAACCTCAACCAGAGAGATCCATACATTTATGGAACAACTTCCACCACAGGTTCGTTCCAGCTATCCCAAGGTTTGTGAAGCGTTGGTAGCTGAGTACCTGCCACGGTTTGATCAGGCCACAGCCATGATCAAATCTGTGGAGGTTAAACACAGCCGTACAGAAAGACCAAAAGACTTTTACCAACGTCTTAAACATGCTTTTTTCCAGGGCAGAAACGGACCAGGCTTAGATGAAGATCAACCCTTCAAATCCCTTTTTGTGCACAACCTGCACCCCTGTGTCCGAACTCATGTTTCACTGTTTTCAAGGGGCCAGCACTCAGCCCTTGAATTAAGAAATGAAGCCCAAATGGTCTGGGACACTTTAAGGATTGTGCCCAGGAACGAGGTATTGGAAACAGCTGAGCACGTTGTTCCAACCAAGCCTGCCGGCACTTCCCAAGTTGCCCCATTAAAATCGAATGGCTCAAAACAACGGCATGTGAGTAAGTTCCCGGTTAAGAGCCACCGTGGTCGCTTCTCACACTCTGATTCCAGCCGGAATTGGAGAGAAGACCGACCCGGTAGGCCCAAGCCTCAGAGTCACCAGCATGACTCTGATAGGGAAGATACCTTGTCTGAAGAGAGCTTCTTCAGTTCCTCTGAGGACAACTAAAGCCTCTAATCTTTGTTCAGTAGTGTGTATGCCTTGAGTAACCACTCCAAAGAGCTATCTGGTCTTGTTCAACCTCCATCAAAAGACGTTGAATAAGACTGATCTATAGCCGTGGTCTCCTCACAGGCAGACTCCCAGCTGAAGCTTTGACCACTTTCTTTTGCACACCTTTCCTACCAAAGGGGGGTGGCAAAATAATCTGGTAGTTTATAGCAGCCACTTAGATTTGCATGTAGCAGCAGCAAACGCAGATCGTAAGTAGGTACTGTAGAGTTAAATCCGACACCTGCTATAACTCATAAACGTTCATTGCTTCTTTCTACACCTACTGAACCATCGTAAAGTATTGCATGTAGAAACTACAGTGTAATCTTTACAAGTATATTGCCACACCCCAGTGTGCCTTACTCCACCTCTTCCCCAAGCAAGACAAGACCACTTGTGAGCTTACCACATCATTTAGAAATGAGACCACCTCTCCATTTCCTTCCTGATGACACAGCCATAAGGTTAAGCTTGGATACAGAAAGCTGCCCTAATTTGAAAATGTCCCCACATATTTCAGATGACAACCCTCGTCAGCAACCTGACTGTAGGGACTAGAACAATTGGTCAGTCTGAACAAGACTTCCAAAAAGACTACAGCCTCTCCATCCTAGACCCCTACATCATCTGAACATTTTCATGGCTGGGTCATTCCTGTTGGTGCTCCACCTTCTGGACACCATCCAATAACTAACAAAACACCTGAACTAACAAAACGACTAACCCTTTCACCAAGGTTTCTCATGTTTTGTGACAATGTATTCACTGTTCGACCTTAGTGTTTCACATTGTTTGTATCATGTGTTTTAGACCAGTTTAGTTAATTGTTGATAAATGCCTGGATGTTTGTCAGTCAATTGTGAACTGTGTTACCGACCCAATGTACTTGACCTGTGGACTGTGAACTGACTTTTGTGCTCTCGAGGAACACTGGCTTCAGCCGCATCCTGAGACCACAGGGGGGATGTAGGGACTACAACTTCCACATTCCCACAGGAAAATTCTGCGACGTCCACCACGAATGACGTCTAACTTGGTTCAGCCAATCCCGTAATGGCGGGAGCAATAAACGGTCCCGTATAAGAGCAAGACACGTTCTTGGGATCTCCCTCTTCTCTTCTGGCTCTTCTGCTTCTTCTGTTCTTCTGCTTCTTCTCTTCGACGCACCCCTTTTGGCCAGTCGCTTCAGCTCATCTGCTCCGAGACTCGGACAGAGGCTGAATGCTGCACAGCGCACTACCAGGCCTACGGACACACCCAGTTACCTCGCGGTAACTACGTGGCCTATAGTGAGTGGAAATTGTTGTACGCGGAACGCTACATCAGTTTACCCCAATAAAGCCCAACAACGAAACAGCAACGAACTTTTACACCTGGAAAAGGACCAGCGGATCAGACGACAACGCGCTGCTAAGACGGGAACACCCCAGCCTGCGCATCTCTCCCGGACACCATTCACAGCACCATCGCCGCTTCTACAAGGACAGCATGTCTTTTGGATCCAGCAATGCGTATGGACTCAGTAAGAAAACAAACATTCAGGCATAGCCAGTGTTTAGTTTAGTCTTAACTGTTTTTGTGAATCTGTGTTTCAATATTTACCATCCAACCATTGTAATGTGTTTGGTTAGCTACATATATATGTACGTGAATTGATTCGCCGTCTTTTGCGCATATATAGAGTAAAACTACGCAAGTAGTCCCTTCTCACAGCTAACTCTAACTCATTACCACACCCAGAACTCTAGCGACACGCGCGCTTGCGCGCGCCACACACACGCACACACACATACCAAACTAAATGTCCTTACTAACTTCCCGTTAGTTTATCCGTTATGTGTTTGTATGTTTGTTTAATAAATATATTTTATTAAACCCCGGTGTCCGTTTTGGAATCGCATAGACATGAGAGCCGAGTTAAAGCAGTCTTTCGAAGAACTTCCAACCTTCAGGTTATCGGTATGTTCAATCATTAATATTGGTTATTTTAATTAATTGAAATACTATATTTGTGGTTGGATATTTCTGATAACAGTAATTTTATGAGGCTGATTACTTTTCGCAGTTATACTGCAACACAACGTTTAACTGGCGCCCCGGTTTCGTAGAGAGTAAAATCCCTGCGTTATTTGGCGGCCCGTGCAAGGACCCTACATAATTTGGAGTCCCGTGCGAGGACCCCTACACCATTCTCTGCAAACAGTGTGAAAATCTCAGGAGATCAGCAGTTTCTGAGATACTCAAACCGCCCTGTCTGGTACCAAAGTCATTTAGATCACATTTGTTCCCCATTTGGTATGAACAGCAGCTGAACCTCTTGACCACGTCTGCATGCTTTTATGCATTAAATTGCTGCCACATGATTGGCTGATTAGATATTTGCATTAACAAGCTGCTGTACAGGTCTACATTAAAAAAATGCTCACTTAGTGTATTGTCATAGGCCAAAACAAATTAAGTTTGCTGTTGGAAGTGGGGGCGGCACGGATGGTGCAGTGGGTAGCACTGCCGCCTCACAGCAAGGAGGTCCTGGGTTCGAATCCCCATCGGCCGGGGCCTCTCTGTGCGGAGTTTGCGTGTTCTCCCCGTGTCTGCGTGGGTTTCCTCCGGGTACTCCGGTTTCATCCCACAGGCCAAAGACATGCATGTTAGGCTGATTGGAGAGTCTAAATTGCCCGTAGGTATAAGTGTGTGAGTGTGAGTGAATGGTGTGTGTGCCCTGCGATGGACTGGCGACCTGTCCAGGGTGTATTCCTGCCTTTCGCCCAATGTATGCTGGGATAGGCTCCAGCCCCCTGCGACCCTGATCAGGATAAGCGGGTTCAGATAATGGATGGATGGATGGATGTTGGAAGTGGTGTTGGTGGGCCAATAGGGGGCAATCTTCCCTCTGGTCAAATAAGCCCCATTATAGTTACGGGAACGCTGTGCAGTAGGAGACGCTGTCTTTTAGATGAGATGTTAAACCGAGATCCTGACTCACTATGGTCAGATCCCATGACAGTTATGTAGAGGGTTCGCTGGTGTCCTGGCCAAATTCCCAAACTGGCTTTCATAACCTGCCACCTAATCATCCCCTGATATAGTTGGCAAAAAAATAACTGAGGTCTGCTTTCCGGCTCAAAATGGCTGAAGTGCATCGCCCAGATGGATGCTACACATTGGCGCAAAAAGGGAATTATACATTTAGATCTATATATTTCTATATTCTTTTTTACTGCATATTCTTTTTTACTTTTTCTACTGGAAGGGCAGTTGTTGAATTGCAGTATGTATGTTAAAACATTATTTCATTTTGTTGCTGTATTAAACCGGGAACTGCTGTTTATGCTGTTGCAATTTATGTATTTATTTATGTATTTTTAAATTGGGGTTAATTTCCATAATTACTCGTTTCTAGTACTTTCTAAGATCCCAAGCAAGTTTTATGTTTTTTTTTAATGTATATTATTTATACGGGGTAGGTTGACTGAGCACGCGTGCTCTTTTACAGCTTTATTGGCAGCAGGAAAAAAATATACTAACACTGAGTAGACCAAATTTTATTAGGCCCAGTTCTTCCTCCGAGGTTGTAGGTGGTAGTGCGTTTGTAGGATCATCGGAGCTGCAAGGCAAAAGAGGGATGATTATAATGACGCATTGCGGTTACGTCGCATTACGCAGCCAATGAGACGGACCTTAGTAAACGTAAGATGGCTGCGCCCATGAATGACCAAGATTAGTTCTGTCAGCTTCAATACACGGATCATTTTGCGAATATGATGGCTATATAGATATTTGCCTTTGGTCGTACATAGAAAAGCGTGTGTTTCCAAAATGAATTTGAAAGACGTAACAAAATGGAATATGCGCGTCTCGATGGTGTATGCCTTAGGTGTTTGGACAATGCTTGGCTCGTACGGATATTACCGTTTTTTCCTCGTCGGGGATGAAAAGGATAAGACACAAGATACGGCTACGGAAGGTGTGGTTTATTTATTTTAGCCGTGGTAACGTTGCAATCTACTGCTTGCTCTCCAGTCACTGACCTTGGATAGCTTTTTGATGAAAGGTAGTGCGCAGGCGTTTAAAAGTTAAACTTGTTAGTGTAATGTTTTCATTTGCCTTTGATGAGTATCTCCTAGACTTAAAGGTTTGAGGTTTGTGTATGTGTACTGTATGATCCGCGACACGCTTTGATAATTTATTTTTTTCTGCAGACAAGGAACACCTCGTCGACAAACGTCGGACCGAAGAGGAGACAGAGCTAACTGAAGGCTTCCATACCAAAAGCACAGTCCAATACAGGGAGCATTTTGTACCGTATTCTACAAGACTTTTAAATTTTTTGAAAACCCTAAATGGAGGTGCTGAAAAGTGATGTTCAATGAAAAAAAAAAAAAAGCATTTTCTTACTTATAATTAATTGAAATTACAACAGAACATTCAATTGTGTGTTTTAAAAATTCAAATTCAGTGTATACGTTGGCTATAAATTACCTTTTACAAATGTCTGGAGAATAATCCCTTCTTGAACTGGAATGTCCAGGACCTACCATGTCCTTTACTTGCATCAACCATCATGATCTGTGTTGAATGAAACAAAGGTGTAACCAAAAGATTGAGCAATGTTCTGGCTCTGAACTATGCATTGTTAATGGAACTTTATGGAAGAGAGCACTTGAGCCAAAATGGCTGTTGTGCATGCAGAGAAGGATTAACTGTAGAAGAGGTTTTTTATTAGTCTAATGATAGAAGCCTCCTGGAATGAAAAATATGCACTTGCTCTATGTACCAATGGGAGTATCCCTTAGTCATATGCAACATTTTCTAATTGAGTGCAGCCACTTACACAACACAGTAATTTAAACTGAATGGAAAACAAAAGACAATGATCATTCTGAATTCTGAAAAGATTTACAGAAAATAAAATATGTTGATAATGGAGAATATGGCAAATGGTGAATATCAATAAGTGTGCCTTTTATTTGATGAAATTATTGAATTTTATGTGACAATAAAATTTATGATGTAAGTTTACATGAATTTTAGATTTAAAAAATACATCTTGGAGTGTTGTTGTACTTCAGTTATATCCTAATGATATTATATTTATGAAATAATATTTCCCCTACTCATTCATTATAATTGTTTAAGTGCTTTTTAAATTGGCAATTAGAACTACATTACATTGCATGGCATTTAGTAGATGCTCTTATCCAGAGCGATGTACAATGAAGTGCAGATCAAACACAGGAACAAGTGTGAAGAGGACCCGAGAGGACAGTACGGTTCCGAGTCCTAGCGTGACCATACAGATACAATCAGAACCCTTGAAGTATTGCTTGTACGCCCATCATTTGCAGGTTCTAGGAAAGGGAAATCTTTGGTGCCAAAAAGGCGTGACATTTTTTTTTTCATAATTAAATGGGGTTTTTTGTTTTTTAGAATATTTACTTGTAAAAAATATTGTTCACCTAGTACCAATTATTTTATGTATGCATATGGTTCCAGTGTTATGGTTAAAAGTTAGTGAATACAGTTGGTGAAAATCTATTTTGGGTGTCCTGTAAAGTTTGCCAAATGCCACCTACACCCTTCTGGTTCCAAGCCCTCTCAATCCTCTTCTGAACGTCAGTTAATAACCAAGTGATGAACCTTGTTTGAAGCCAGACTTTAATGCATCCCACAGTGACCGTGCTATGTTGTACAGTATGCTAAGTTGGCTAACTGCTGAAACTTTGTAATGAAATGTTGAACAGAAGGCGAACTACTAAAATGAGTTGCTTCAAATGCTTGTGGCATTAAAAATAGAAATAAAGTTCACAAGTTATTTCCCAATAACTTTACCAACGTACTGCATGGTCATTGGAGAGCTCCTCTCTGGTTTTCATGTGAAAAGTGATAATATCACAATTTTTTAGAAGTATCTCTATTATTTATATAGACAATAATTTTGTTTTTCTTCTTAAAACGTACACTGCCAAAAATGTAGCTGAGACGTATGACACGTGAAGACATAAACTACAAAAATGTATAAAGCTTATTCTTTGTCTTCGATACTTTTAATGATTAGCCATGGAATGTACACTGAAATGAAACTCTTGTATCAAACGCAGCATCTTTGGGATAACGCCCTAACCTTACGTAACCTTGGAGACCGTGTACTCGGGTGCAGTTTAACCTGTTTTAACTGCATATTGATGACTGCTGGACGAGATTATGAATGATTATGATGCAGTGCCATTTTGATAAGCAAGGGGGCGGTGATGAAACAACACCGGCAGCCAAATTAGGTCTGGGGAATTTGAAGACGCTGTGTAGGTTACTGCAGTGGAAGTGTGCAAGCGAAAGCGAACTGTGAAATCATGAAGGCAATCATCCAGAGAGTAGCAAAAGCAAGCGTGACAGGTTGGTAAACAAATAATTATTCTCCAAATATCAGCTACTAAGGACACGTTGGCTAGCTATGTTCCCAGCTTGCTTGGTCACGTTATTCGGCTGGGCATCATGAATGGCAGGCCTTGCAGTCAAATTGTTTTCGCTGGCTACTAGTTAGCTTGGTTATAGCCCGTTATACCTAGCTTAATAGCAATGGTACGTCCGCGGAATAATATTATACAGGTAGCCAATAAATATGGCCAAGTACCCTAACCTGATTTCGAGTAAGTTAGCTTTGTTGCTAATGTGTCGGCTAAGATTAACAGCAGATAACGTTTGTATATATCATTGCTAAACAAACGTTAGCAATGCATTACGTGCATAAACCTGAAATTCCCGGTGCAGAGCTCGCTGGCATCCATGTTACAAACCTACAAGTTATACTTAAGATTTGCAACTAGAACGTTGTGAAGAAGACTTCGTTCTGTAGTACTCAACATTAGCCGAACATAGCAAGAAGAAGTTTAGCCTCTAAAAAGCCGGTTGCGTCACTTCCTGGTTCCACAGGAGGTGGGTGTGATCTGTCTACTGCGTGTGTGGTTTAGTGAGCTTGTTTCTTTGGGTGTTAGCTAATGCTTCATAATTTACTGAGGTTTCTTATGTAGATTTGCGGTGTCACGCATGGAATCGGTCGCCAAAATGTTTTAAAGATAATGCAACGTTCGTGCTTTATTGTATTAAAAAAAAATATGTTATATTCTCCCTGCAGCTCGGGTAATGGGGAGACCGTGTTTTATAACCAAATCCAAAAGCTGAAGATTTCCAACAAGCAAAATCCTCACGCATATGTGTCCAACCGGAACCATTTAATTTGAGCTACACTGTATGCTATTCACTTTAACAGGCTGTCCATGACAGCATCAGTGCAAAACTCATCTGGCAATATACCGCACAATTTTTGGTTGCAGGTACATTAGGTGCTTTACTATCCATACCCATCAGAAATTCAGCAAAAAAGGAAGCCTTGGTACTTAATCTGCTCCTGTGTTTTTTTCGGCTAAATGTGCCTGTATTCTGTGATGCTATCAGCTTCTATGGATAAGAGTGTCTGATGCAGGAATGCAATGTGGGAACAATGTCCTGCAATCTTACCTGAGTTTATTATGTTTGTTGTTTGAATTCACTGCAAGCCAAGCCCATTGTCCATACATGGTGTTTTTTTCTGTGGCAGTAATGGTTGGCTGTTTGTTTTCAGTGGGAGGGGAGCAGGTCAGTTCTATTGAAAGAGGCCTGTGTGTTTTGTTGGGCATTTCTTTGGAGGATACACAGAAGGATGCTGACTACATGTGAGTACTCGTTGGCTGTTTGACTGTTCAGTAAATGGAGGCCAAAACCCATTTACTGAACAAATACACATTTTGTGACCAACCACTTCTTTATAGACTGATAGATGTTCAGGTATTGAATTCAAATGTTACTCATGTACTGAATTTCAAGCAACTGCATGTAAACTGGAACTAGCATTGTGCATCTAGTGCAACATTTGATTTGATGTAATGTGTATGATAGCCAGAAACGGAAGATCCCAGTTCAGAAAGTAAGAGTCATCCCCAGTATTTTGTTACAATTGTCAATATTTGCTCATTAGCACAATGCTTCAGCCAGGAGGTAGAACATATTAGTGCCAGCTGGCTGAGTTGGGTGGATGACACACATTGCCGGACTTTCTTTCTGACCCCAGGACCACCACCTCTGATTAGTTTATTATTTGATAAAAAGATCCCACTGCTGGGTTCTGCTGCGCGGTTCAGTAATAAAGTAAAAATTTAGTGGTATGATGTGTGAGTCATTCCCTGAATGGTAGTATAGTACAATGCCCAAGGGTGGTGCAGGAGTGAGGGTGACTGAGCCCAGAATGTTTTTTCAATAGTGTATTCATCGTGGGCTATTTACAAAGGACTAACAAATAAACAAGCAAACACAATTTTTACCAAGGAACTACTGATAAGTCTACAACATATGTCACAAGGCAGGCTATGTCTATTTTTGACCCTCTGAGTGACAACACTCCTCTCCTGAGCGAATGTCACACAGACCACAACCTCCCACAGTCAATGACTGCACGGCTACACCATGACAGGTAGCATCGAGCGGATTTGTCCGTGACCGACGCACAGTTCGGGAACCCCGGTTGTAGAAGATAATTCACGTCTCATAGTGAAGTTACTCAAAGATAAAGATACTAGAAAAGGGTTATTCGGTGTGAAAGCAGTGGTGCGACCTGCGCGTCGTTCCGCATACGTTAGCGTCAGGCTAACATCTCCGTGCACAGGGTGAGGAAGATTCTGCACCTGCGGCTGTTTGAGGACGAGAATGGGCGGGCCTGGAGCCAGAGCGTGATGGACCGGGGCCTGGAGGTGCTGTGCGTCAGCCAGTTCACCCTGCAGTGCATCCTCAAGGGAAACAAGCCCGACTTCCACTCCGCCATGCCCGCCGAGCTGGCTCAGCCCTTCTACTGCAGCATGCTGGAGCAAATGAGGAACACCTACCAGCCCCAGCTCATCAAGGGTGAGACCCCCCCCCCCCCCCCCCCCCCCCTGACCTCTGACCTCTGACCTCACCCACTGCCACACACAAGGGCAACTTGGGCAGGGTTCCAAATTAGTCATAGAAAACAGAACTCGATCCAATACGCAAATGCTTTTCCATGCTTTACTGAGCTTGTCTGGTGTATTGGAACTCTAAAAACCCTGCCTTCTGGGCCTCTTGGTTGGCTCAGTTGCAGAAAAGTCTTTCAATTCAAATCAATAATGTATTTGCTCGACCAGTGGTCAAAACTAGCATTGTAGGTTCCAGGTAGGGGTTGTCCAGGATGTGAAGCCATTCTTGGCTTTGGGTGGCATGAAACTGTGAGCTAGGCTGGGTTACTTTGAGCTATGCTGGGTTAGAGTGTGTTAGGCTGGATTAGTGTGAGTTAGGCCAGCTTAGTGTGAGTTAGGCCGGGTTAGTGTGAGTTAGGCCGGGTTACTTTGAGCTATGCTGGGTTAGAGAATGTTAGGCCGGCTTAGTGTCAGTTAGGCCGGCTTAGTGTTAGTTAGGCCGGTTTAGTGTTAGTTAGGCCGGGTTACTTTGAGCTATGCCGGGTTAGTGTGAGTTAGGCTGGATTAGTGTGAGTTAGGCCGGCTTAGTGTGAGTTAGGCCGGCTTAGTGTGAGTTAGGCCGGGTTAGTGTGCTTTAGGCCGGGTTACTTTGAGCTATGCTGGGTTAGAGTGTGTTAGGCTGGATTAGTGTGAGTTAGGCCGGCTTAGTGTGAGTTAGGCCGGCTTAGTGTGAGTTAGGCCGGCTTAGTGTGAGTTAGGCCGGGTTAGTGTGAGTTAGGCCGGGTTACTTTGAACTATGCTGGGTTAGTGTGTGTTAGGCTGGGTTAGTGTGACTTAGACTGGGTTAGCGTGTGAGGCCCCAGGATATCACAGTCGGGAACAGGCCTAGGCGGGATGCCCTTTGCCAGTGTGACACGTGGCGGGAACACCGCAGGAGCGGGGATGTGTGTAAGTGGGTCAGCCCTCCAGGGGGACGCCACGGAGCGTGCAGTGGCACGGTGACTGATCGGAGGCCAGCCTAATTAGCCCGCACTGCTATTTCTGCCAGGTAGGGAGATGTGTCGAGCTTGCACTTTCACTCCTGACACGGTGAACGCCAGGGAAATGGGACACATGCCTAAAAGAAAAAAGTGTTTTAAAGTTTTAAAATTTTACCGTCCCCCCTGCTGCATAAAATTTGAAATCGTCGTATCTCAGTGCTATCAGTGGTGGCTAACAGCTAGCACTGAATAATTGCCTCGTTCTTGTCTAACATTTGGTGCCCTCTCTGACAGACGGACAGTTTGGGGCCTATATGCAGGTCCATATAGAGAACGACGGACCGGTCACGATTGAGCTTGAGTCTCCTACTGGCCCAACGGACCTCAAACAGGTAAGCTGCCCAACTGCCCGAAGTCTGAAAAAAAAGCCTCGATTCCATGTCGCGCTCTCGTTCGAGCATTCATGCGTTTCAGCATGCAGTGACACAGGAACAATACCATATCTTTGGAAAACTGCAGATAGTGAAACATATTTACATGTTAACTGCTGAATTCGTTCCACTCGCATGTCTGCTTTCCTCTGTTGAAATTGTCATTTGAGATGCATTTCAGATAACTTGCAAAACAGTTAAGTGGCTTTTGAATCGATTCCTGTCTGCAGGGCTTCTGTTGTGCAGTAGGTGGTGCTGTTGTCATTCTCTTCTTTAGAGATTTTATTTCTTACCCGAAATGATCAGAGAAGTTATTAAAGACTCCCTGGTGTCATAGTTAGTTTTGGCTCATTTGACTCCTTTGTTTTTTCTATGTAAAAGCAACATTCATAACTGCCTTGAATGATCGAGAGCCGCATTTTACTCAGCCTTTTATGTCAAACGGTTTAAAGGAGCGCTTTTAAAATACGTGCTGCAAAAGCATCTTTTCCAAAAACACATGCGAAACAAAAGGTGCTGATGCTATCTTATAGGCAGCTCTTTCTGGCTTATTTTATTAAAATCAGTGTTAGGAAGGTAACTGAGTTACTGTGGCTGAGCTGAATACTCAAAATGGTTCGGCAAATCTGGCGATGTTAGCAGCCTATTCCAAAAAATGTGACTTAAGTGATGCGGGAATGGCAGATTCTGGCCATCTGAAAATGCCAATTGTTTTATGCTCAGCATTATGATCACTTTTTAAGGAATGGAAGCGGCGTCAAATGAATGTCTATGTGCATGATAATTCATTATCTATTGACCTGATGGTATGTCTGGTCCGTGCAGTTCTAGAACTGTAGCCCACTAATTTATAGCAGACTGATTAATGAAGAGCAGTAATCAACTCACCTAGGCCTGTTAATCAGAGAGGTGTCCTGTGGGGGTTGTAGCTCAGTGCCTGTTGCAGTGTGGATTGAGGTGAGGTTACACAGATATATTTAACTGTACGCGATATTATCTTCATTGACATCCTCACCAGTGGCACTAAACACAGTCGTTCTGACACATTAATTCCGCATTTGGACTAATGTGAGTGTTAATAAGAGGCAGGTCATGGGAAATGTGTTTCCCCCATTAACTGTATTGAGGGAAGGGTTGGGAACCTTATCACTTACATTTCAATCCAGTCAATTTACCAAATGAACTGAAGCGCATTTAATTTCCTGAAAATGGCCATAGGACATTACAATTCATGTATTGACTATTTTTTTGGAAAGTTTTGGAAACCCATCACTCAAGCTGCTGTGGACAATGGTAGACATAACCCTGGCCTTTTTTCGCTCCCGGTATAGGGGAGTTATCCGCCTGAGAACCGTCGGACCGTAAAAGTCCGGCGTGCTCAGAACTGTGTGACTGACAGCAGTGAGTAGGCGACTCTTGATTGGCGCAACGAAACCGCGTCTCATCGGCCGCAGCGTGAGCGCCCTGCCGCCCTGCGGGAACCCTGGCTGTGAACCAGCCAGCTCGCGCTCCGAAACCGTTTCCATGGAGACGCCGCTGCGGTCGGAGGCTGCCCATTGTATCGGGAACATAATTGTATAAAACATTTTATTTTCAAACGTATATCGGTAATTGTACCACAGCGTCATTCTCATGAGTCATCGTAATACGCTCTCAGAAAGACGTTTGATTGCAATTTGATCGGCCTTTAATGTCGCCTTTGCCGTTGTTGTTTTGACAAGAACTTAGAATATATTGTGGTTGCTGACATGTAGCTATGCATACATAGCCATTGATTCTTTGAGAGGGGAGTGTGTTTTTCTAAGTTGAAGGGAAACGCACAGATCAATCCTGCGCAGTCAGAAACCAGGGCTGTGTAATGGGGTGACACGGGGCAGGTCTTGAAAGCTCTCGACATGATTGGTTATGAAGAAATTATGCTTCACCCATGTAGCAGGGGCTACCAGTGCAGCGCAAAACCCATCTTCATTTATTTTATTCATTGAGACAACCGGGGCTTTTAATTTATTGATTAATTTCCTTCATGACTGCCATGCCAGTGACTTTGACAAAGCAGGGCCTAGCCCCTTTCAGTTTAACTCCTTAATGATCAGCTGCAACCCTTGGGTTAGTAATCTAGTCTGTTTTGGGTGCTGTTCAGAAGACCTGTTCCCTGGCAGGCCTCTAGACTCCGTGGGATTAAACATTGCCTTTCTAAAAACTTGTATGTATAATGTTCACAGGGGATGTGTCTCAAGTTCAAACCAAGTTTAGCTTGTTCCATGTGTGGTGGTGGTGGGCGTGGGTGGTGGACCCGGAGTCATGACTACACCTGGGTTTATGTCAGTGTTACGCACATACAAGGAGGAAAGTCCTCCTGAGTAGTTTACTGGTGTTCCCCCTGCCTCTCGTCTTAACAGTTTTAAAAAGGAAGCATGCCAACTTTTCCGAAAACCAGGTCGACTCTAGGATGCCTAAAGTAGGCCAAGCTGCACGTGGAAGCCTGCCCTCCATACCTGTGATGTGGTAATAAATAAATAATAAAAAGTAGGCTCCCATGAATACCACTTGATTATTGATGAAGCGCTTGTATTTTTAAACTAGCGAGTGAGGTGTACCACACCGAGAGTTAAAGAAAAGAAAAAAAAAAACAGGAATAAATCATGACTTTGCCAGCCCCGAAATGCTGATGCAGCCAAATGCAGTCAGGTCTATGACACAGGTTTGGCTCAAAGTCAGCGCTGCGCTGCGCACTGAATAATTATCGTTATAGGTCCTGAATTTGCATGTAACGATATTGGAAGTTTTTAATTAACTACAAGCAGCCCCTGGTGTGTGATTTTCTAAAATTATATATTTTTGTGTAACGGTTGCTTATGACACAAACGAACTCACACTGTTTAGCATACAGTATGTGCGCGTAACCGTGGTAATGTATGCCAGACCTGATCTCTAGATCCATTCTCCTCATTACATCTAAGATTTTATGGCTATGAATAATGTAAAGACTTTTTAAAAAGTGTTCCAACATCCGACAGGATGTTACGGTTTTAACGTGACATTTAAGTTATAAATATTTCCTTGGCAGTCATAAAAGTTTTAGCACAGCCTAACGCACCACCGCGCCCGTGTTCCGCTCGCAAGTTTTCTATCATGGTCACTGAGCCGGGAACTGGAACGTCCGTTGATTTCAAAACCAGATTAATAAAACCGTTGCTCCTCCCTCTGGATTCCCGAGAAACGTCGCATAACTGTTCCGCAAATTCCTATCACGGCAGCCAGGCACCTGGTTGCCACGTCCAAAGGCAAAGAGAAATGTTTAAAGAAAGCGAGGGCGTTATCAAAATGGTTATCTTCTCCGGTCTGGAGAGATTTCGCGCTTGTGGTGGTTTATGACGAATCACCTCTTCAGCCGGCACCAGAGTTCTGGTTGGAATTTTGTACTGCTGGTAATTCATTTAGTGTGATAAAGCCCATAACTATAAATTATAATTGTATTTTTTCCTGCAGTTGGCCATTTTCTACCGCTCACTACAATTTGCCCTTGATAAGATCTTCTGCAGAATCTGAGAAGGTATTTATAAAATAAATCACTGTCAGTGAGCAAGTTTCAGAACTAGTTGAATCTTTTTAAATTTTGTCTGTTGAATAATATATAAATAGGCAGGCTGTTTTCATTGCCAGAAAGCCAAACCAAAATAATGTAATTGATTCAATGCGATCAGCTGTACTATTTTTCTCTTTTTTTTAACGCACACAAACACAGGTGAGAGTCGGTCAGTTTGAAGGGGGGTGAATTTTGAGTCCTTCCTGGGCTGATGTCGGATAATAATCCACATGCTAATCCGTTGTTTGCTGGCCTATCTGCGCGCGTGTGTACACAAAAGCCCTCTGGTCAAATATTGCGCTCTTATCAGCGCTGTCACAAGCTCTGTGAACGAGGAGTAGCCAGGCGCTAGTGGAGGTTAGCACCACGCCCGCTGTCGGAATCCGTCCAGGACGCCGCTCTGTCTGCTCTCTGCGCTAATCGCTTTGGCCTGGTCGGTTAATTCCCGATACGAGTCAACACCAAGACAACGATATCCGGTGTTGCTTTCCTGGGGCCTAGGGGCTTGTGTGCACTCGCCGGAAACATCCGTGACTCGAGCTAAGGGGAGTTCTCGGGTGTTTGTCCGGGGTCCCCCTGTGAGTTGGGTAGTTTGCCCTGCGGGGGTGATGTGGGGGAAGGTGGGAGTTTTTACTCCATTTCTGACTGCCCCTGATGTAGAATGATATTAGAAAACTGAGTAGGGCTCAACATGCCCCCATTTTAGGACCGTTTACCCCTGAAATTTGATGTGTGCCAACTGGAAAAAATGAACTAATGGGGTCGCATTAGCGTGCTCCTAAATTTCTCAACTTAGGAACACATTACATGCACTCCATTGGGTACAGCAGTGGTCTCAAGTGATGTCAGTATTTGTAGGGCACAAGTGTACCATCAAGTCTAAAGTAGAAAAACCTATGAAATATGTGAGGAACTATTCATGGTACACATTGAATGTACTTAAAAATGTAACCAAAAACAAAAAGGTGCCTTTTATCCCTTAAGTCAAGGGTGCTCAATCATGTGCCATTGAGGGCCCATTGTATGCAGGTTTCCATTAAAACCAATCACCACGCAGCGGCTTTCACTAATTGGTTCCCATCTCTCTGGTTGGAGGTGTGTCATTTATTGAAATCCGCAGGGACAGTGATTGGTTGGAATGAAAACCTGCATACTGTCGGCCCTCCATGGCACATAAACGGTACAATGGTAAATGTTTGGAATTTATATAGCGCCTTTATCCAAAGTGCAGTACAGTCGATGCTTCTCGTTCATACACACCCATGGTATCACAGTGTGGTACGGAAACACCACTATGGCTGAGAGGAAAAAACTGCAACGGGTCATAAAGACAGCAGAGAGAATCATCGGCTCTGATCTCCCCTCCATGGACACGATATACACCCAGCGCTGCAGGAGGAGAGCACAGTGTATCCTCAAGGACAAACAGCACCCAGCACACGCCCTGTTTAAATGGGTGGACTCAGGCTACAACCTGAGGCACCGCAGGCCTGTGAGCATCAAAACTCACAGGGCCCGCTTTCACAACAGCTTCTTCCCAGCCACTGTCAGGCTAGTGGCACAGGACATTAAGGAGGGATGGAAACACCTCACTCCCCACTGACATTATCTGCCCCCACTCACACAGAATGTGCAATATATCCATTCCTCAACATGTGCAATACACTGTAAATCGAGCAAAATGTAACAATGTGCAATAAGAAATGTCTCCTTTTTATTTATTTATTTTTTATTTTACTTACTCTTGTCTTGTATAGGATTGTATTGTATTGTTTTGTATGTACATCTGCACTGTTTTTACTTGCACAAGCCTCACCTTTAAGATTTATGTGTATTTTTTACTTGCCTGACTGGAAGAGAACGCACAAGAATTCCAATGTACCGGTACTGTATTGTACCTGTGCAAATGGCAATTAAACTCTATTCATACACACACTCACAGCGATTGGCTGCCATGCAAGGACACCAACCAGCTCGCCAGGAGCAATTCGCGGTTAGGTGTCTTACTCAGGGACACTTCGACACACCAGGGTGGGATCGAACCAGCAACCATCTGGCTGCCAGATGACTGCTCTTACCTCCTGAACCAATGTCGCCCCCATGATTTGGCACCCGTGCTTTAAGGTGTAAGGGTAACATTACATTACATGGCGTTTAGCAGACGCTCTTATCCAGAGCGACGTACAACAAAGTGCAAATCAAACACAAGAACAAGTGCAAAGAGGACCTGAGAGGACAGTACTGTTCCGAGTCCTAGTGTAAACATACAGATAATCAGAACCCTTGAAGAGTACAATCAACTTTCAAACTAGCATACCACCGTTGGCAGCTAGAATGCAACAATACAACAGCCAATAAAAAACAACAATACCTATACAAGTAACAATGTCTATACAATCTCTACATAAGTGCCATTACAGTCTAAGGCTAATCATGGTGGTGAGTTGCCTGAAGGGGTGGGTCTTCAGTCTGCGCATGATTTTAAAGGTATATGTCCTCCCCCCTCCCCCGTCCCCCCAGCTCTCCAAGCAGGAGAAGCAGCAGCAGCGGAAGGAGAAGACCCGGCCCAAACCTCCTTCAGACTCTTCCCGGGAGAAGGCTGCGTCGCGCCCCCGGGCGGACCCCAGCGCCAGCAGCGGGGCGGACGGGGACGTCTCCTCCGAGAGGGAGCCCTAATCCCCCAACACGGTAATCCCTAATCCCCCAACATGGTGAGCCCTAATCCCCCGACACGGTGCGCCCTAATCCCCCGACACGGTGATCCCTAATCCCCCAACACGGTGAGCTCTAATCCCCCAACACGGTGAGCCCTAATCCCCCAACACGGTAATCCCTAATCCCCCAACACGGTGAGCCCTAATCCCCCAACACGGTGAGCCCTAATCCCCCAACACGGTGCGCCCTAATCCCCCAACACGGTGAGCCCTAATCCCCCAACACGGTGATCCCTAATCCCCCAACACGGTGAGCCCTAATCCCCCAACACGGTAATCCCTAATCCCCCAACACGGTGAGCCCTAATCCCCCAACACGGTAATCCCTAATCCCCCAACACGGTGAGCCCTAATCCCCCAACACGGTGAGCCCTAATCCCCCAACACGGTGATCCCTAATCCCACAACACGGTGAGCCCTAATCCCCCAACACGGTGCGCCCTAATCCCCCAACACGGTGCGCCCTAATCCCCCAACACGGTGAGCTCTAATCCCCCAACACGGTGAGCCCTAATCCCCCAACACGGTGAGCCCTAATCCCCCAACACGGTGAGCCCTAATCCCCCAACACGGTGCGCCCTAATCCCCCAACACGGTGCGCCCTAATCCCCCAACACGGTGATCCCACAGTGAGCCCAAACTGGTACGGATGCGGGCTGGTTCGCCAGAAGGCACCAAGGTTCTGAGGCTCGAATGGAGCCAGAACCAGAACCGGAACCGCGTCTGCCTGAAAGCGGTAACAGAGCCGCTACAGTCCTCCAGCTTCCTGTTAGTGGTATGGAGACACGGCCGGCAGATTAGCGTAGGGATGACTCTAACCTTCGTTTCAGCTTGTCTGCAATACGAGCGCAAACGCCTGCAGTCCTTACGCTCTGTATTCATACCCGGCGGGGAACTTCATTCTCACACCTGCCGCAGATGCTTTGAAAAGAGATGTTGCGTCGGTGTACGGAACACAAGCCAAAAAGGCCAGAAACGGCTTGTTACATACTGATTCATACCATTTAACTGTGGATTGGTGGTGTCTAACCTGGTTTTGGACATCATTTGTTAAACACACGCTAGGCTATTTGTTGTGGTTGCTGTTGCTATGGACAGCAGACCCTGCCTGGACCTGGCCTTTGGGGAGATAGTGGGCAGTGCAGGTAGGTGGTGGTGGTAAGCAGTAACCATAGGCAGCGCAGGGAGGTGGTGGTGGTAATCAGTGACGGTAGCCAGCGTGCCAGGGGAGCCAGAGTCTGTGAATATGTTCCAACACAGCAGGACTCAGAGTTACATAAGGCCACTTGGACACGTGGACTGAGAGAGTGTGTGTGCGTGTGTGCATGGACGTGCGCACGTTTCTGTGTGTGTTCTCTGATGTCTGTGCGTGTGTGGCTGCAGATTTGGGGCATGCTGTTGTGTGAGTGTGAGAGTGAGTGTGAGAGTGAGTGTGAGAGTGAGTGTGAGAGTGAGTGTGAGAGTGAGTGTGAGAGTGAGTGTGAGTGTGAGAGTGAGTGTGAGAGTGAGAGTGAGTGTGACGGTGAGTGTGAGTGTGAGCGTGCATGCGTGTTTGTGTGTGCACGCGCGCGCGTATGTCTGAGTGTGTGTGTGTTTGCCTGCATGTTTTCAGTGGTGAAGCTCTGTTCCTCACACAGAGTGAATCTGCGGCTGTGCGCTATGAAAGGCTCTGCACTCTTCCCAGAAACGCACGCACGCACGCACGCACGCACGCACGCACGCACGCACGCACGCACGCACGCACGCACGCACGCACGCACACACACACACACTCACACTCACACTCACACAGATGCACACACACACACACAGACACACATGCACACACACAGACACACACGCACACACACACACATGCACACACACGCACACCCACAGACACACACACACACACGCACACACACGCACACGCACGCACACACTCTCACACGCACGCACACACTCTCGCACACACACGCACGCACACACTCTCACACACGCACGCACACACTCTCACACACACACACACACACTCTCACACACACACACACACACACACACACACACACACACACATGCACACACACACACAGACACACACGCACACCCACAGACACACACACAC
Source organism: Conger conger (assembly GCF_963514075.1). NCBI lineage: Eukaryota > Metazoa > Chordata > Actinopteri > Anguilliformes > Congridae > Conger > Conger conger. The sequence goes on from NC_083761.1 coordinate 7,958,980, forward strand.
AGATGATATGTGACCGGGTTCGGACTCCCACCTCGTACTCTGCATTATTAAACGGGACAAAAACAACGGAGAGCAGCCTGCTCTTCGGGCGTAATCACCGGGTGTTGAATGCGGTGTCTGTAAAGGCGGCGGTAATGACACCGCTCTGTCTTTCTTTCTCTTCTAGTTTGCGGAGGTGCAGTCGCCGAGACTTAATGAACTACCCAGAATCCCCGGGAGGGCTGACATCAGCGGCGACCTCGATCCGCCGCTCCCGGACACATCTCCCCGGGGGGAGGGGGACGCCGCCACTCTCTCTGTCCGCCATCGACGCCTCGCAAAACCCCACGCTCGTCCACCACCGCCTCCCCTCCTGTTCTGGAAGGACCGGGGAAGGCAGCGAATTTCAACCAAAAAACCTGTCGAACAAAGGCAGAGACGCGCCAAAAATAAATGCAGCTAATATTTGTCCCAGCGAGATTATTCTCATTGGTCATCGGCTCCCCCCTCCCTCCCACCCGCCCCCAGTTTTCAGTGTAATATGTATTCACATCTTTATCTTATTGGGTTGTGGGTTTCCATGTTAACTTCGATATGTATGTACTGTGTCTTTTTAAAGGGAAGAAAACGCTTACATACCCGCTATCTTTTTTAGCAACACGGCTTTGAGATTGTATTTTTTCTTCTTCTGTTTGCATGACCTCTGTAAATAAGATATGTGATGAATCATGTCTACTGCCTGTGTGTGTGTGTGTGTGTTATCTTTCCAAGCTGTGATTTTTCTGTCTTGCACTGGCAGGGAGGCAGGACTTGTACATAATGGATGTACTGTATACTGGAAACCATTAAAGCAGACATGAATTAAACAAATTACACTTCCACACTGCCTGTCAAAGGTATGAGGGATGTTTCATCTGTCCGTGACCCTGCATGCATGTGCTGTGGCATGCTGATGGGGCCGCTACCCTGGTGACGTGTGTGTGTGTGTGTGTGCGTGCGTGCGTGCGTGCGTGCGTGCGTGCGTGCGTGCGTGCGTGCGTGCGTGTGTTCTGCGTGCCAGCCACACTGACCTAATATCGTGATGTCATGTCTCCCATAAGCCAATTCAGCGCAAATGCAGCAAAGAAATATTTCACAAACCAGAGATTAGGCCCTCAGTGATGCCGTCTGACTCTTGAATCTTAGAGCCTTCGTTCTGAAATGTGGTGATCGCGTGGCTCGTTTCTGTGAACTCGCCATTCGGTCTCTTGACATATTACGGTGATGTGAACTTAGCTCCTGACGCACGGATCCTCGATCCCTTCAGCTCTCAGATGGCCGTACCTGAAGGATCAATGATCGACATGTTATCCGCTCTCATAAATCATCAATTAGGAGACCGTCCTGGCTGTTGCCAGGTCAAATAGAATCCCTGCTTTGCGTGATTCCCCATGTTTATGTGGTTGCTGTGTGTGTGTCGGGGGGGGATGGGGGTAGTGTGTAAAACAGCCAGTTCTGGATCAGGGGAGGGAATCCCATGTGGGGCTCTGGGGCAGGTGTACTTAATCTGTCACGAGTAAGTAGGTTGGAGTTGTATGAAGTGGCACACTTTTCCAGCAGTGGAGTGTACTGACCTGCGGTAAGGAAACTCTGTTGTTTCTGCATGGAGGGTGATGCTGTAAAAGAGCACACAGGCCCAGTCGGACGACCCTGTATGAACAGAGGCTTATTTTGAACGGGATGATAAAGTCATTTCCTGGGACCCGCATGGAGGTAAGCGCTTCCTGTTTCCTGTCGGTGTCCCTCGTTCTCTTGGGGCCCTCAGAAAGCACGGAGGCAGTGAATCGGTGTGCCACGGGACCCCCTGGTCACCCTAGGTAAAAACAAATGTTTAAACGCTGAAATCTGTACCCTCAGTTTTAGAAGCCAAATGCATAGATTGCAAAACCGAGAGTACGGATTTTCATGGGCAATTTTATTTTTAATTTTAATTATTTTCCACCTACGGTTACTGGGGAGGTTCCGTAGCTTGCCAAATGTGGCTCTGTGTGGTTGTTCCACATGGGGTGTGTTTTGGGAGGTTCAGTACGGTACGCTCGTTCTCTCGGTCATGGCTTCCCTGTGTCAACACTCCCACCACACATCTTGAGCAAATGAAATCTCCCTTTTACCGCCCCGCCCTGCTCTCTCTCTCTTCAGTCCGACGCGGGACTGAAAGCACGGCTGGGGCGACCGCTCCTTCTTCCCGCATCCCTCTCCCCAGGCGCTGTCCTTCATACGCCTTTGGCGTTCCTGTCATCTCCCGCCCGGGAGAGGCCTCCAGACGATGGCGCTCCCAAGAATAGCTGCGGAACGAGGCTTGGCATTCCAGGTCTCCCGACGGTCGGCGTTGTGTTACGGCAACCTGAGCTTGTTTGTGACAGGAGCGTATCGATCCGGCTAACAGCAGGGCTTCTTCCTCCGTCCTCCGATCCAAAGTCAGTGTTCTCACAGCGGGCAGGCACACTATAAATAGGGCTGGGATTATTTCTGTGTGGCCTGCGTTTTGGCCGGGATTTAGCATAGACTTGTTTCTTTCTTCTTTTTTTTTTTTTTCTGCTAAAATTTTTGAAAATATTATTACACACACTCTGAAAAACAGGGTTATTTGGCTTGTCCCCGTGGTGGAACCCTTGGGTATTCAAAGAGAAAGGTCCCAGATTGAATGATTTTGCCTTACCAAGAACCCTTGGTCTAGATGGGGTTCCTCTGTGGAGACACAGAGGAGCCTTTTGGAACCCTGTCCTCTGAGCATCCCTCAGTCAGGACGTGGGCACGCGTGAGGAGGTGTGTGCAGCCCTCCTGCCTCTGATGGAGGTGAGGAGGTGTAGGCAGCCCTCCTGCCTCTGATGGAGATCTGCAGAGGTAAGAGCCCTGTCTCTTGGCCCACAAGTCATGTCCTTTTCATTACATTACATTAATGGCATTTGGCAGACGCTCTCATCCAGAGCGATGTACAGTTGATTAGACTAAGCAGGAGACAATCCTCCCCTGGAGCAATTTAGGGTTAAGGGCCTTGCTCAAGGGCCCAACGGCTGTGCAGATCTTATTGTGGCTACACCAGGATTAGAACAACCGACCTTGCGTGTCCCAGTCATTTAACTTACCATTTACCTTAACCACTACGCTACAGGCCCCCAGAGATAAAGCCTAGCCTAACAGCATGTGCCTTATGAGGAAAAAGGTCTTCCTTGAGTGCATTTTCATGAAAACCTTACAGCTTTCAGCTCAAGACATGAGAATGCTTCAAATGCAAACATTCCTGCCTGGTGTACAGACACAGATTGTGTGCAGTGCTTGAAAGTAGTTTATCATTGGCAGGAGAATAGCATATTTGTGTGTGTGCGTGTGCAAGTGTGCATAGATTTTGTGTGTGTTTGTGTATGTGCTTATATGTGCATATGCTAGAGCTCAGATGGCCACAGGTTCATGAGGTGCTGTATCCAATGATCAAACAACTGAGTAAACAGCCAGCATTTCATCCCACACTGAAAAATGTGGAATGCACATTCACTCCACAGCAGAAGGAATCTGAGGCAGCTACAAATCAGATTATAAAAGGGAAATTTACCCTGAAATCAATTTTTGACAGTAAATTGATCCGTCCACCAATACTATTGTGAGAAAAGCAACAATGACATCATACTACGCTTCTGGATATATTGGATACCTGTCTCCCATCCTTAAATTCCCCCTGAGTGATGTGTTTTGTGTCACAAGGGATAACTGCTTCCACTCGATGCACAGTAGTAGCATCACATTTCTCAGTCAAAGTGGCAGTTTTCAGACATGGAGCGATGCAAGTTGTTTTTTTAAACCTAGCTGTTGCAGAATCATTAAAATAAAACGGCACTGAATCAGATTTGAGTTTTTCCTTTAAGATTTGATCTCAGATTGTTTTATTTTGGGTTATCTTGTTATGCTTTGTTACGCTCTGCTATAAATTCCGCTGATCCGCAGAACAGCCTGTCCGCGTTGTGTCGGGGCGCTCTTGTCTGCACCCTAGTCCGTTCTGCTGAGCCCTGCAGTCAGTCACAGCCGAAACACCGTGTAATTTTTTAGAATATCTTTTTTCATTTCGCCGGAGAGTTTGACACAGATGAAATACTTGGAACACGTGTTACTTCCCGACTATGTGGTGTATGTTTGGCCCTGTTTGCCCCCGTTTGTCCCGTACGCAATTACTGTCCGGCATGTGGAAAAGAGGGCTAAGTGCCTGGGAAGAAACCCGGTTTAACTGTGTGAAAGAATGCAAGGAAGGTGAACTTACTCGAAAACTAAAATAGCCAATTACACTGGGGCTGGCGTGACTCTAACGAACTCAAAAGAAAAAAATCAGCCCCCCTATTTATTTTTTCTTTCTTTATTTCTTAAGCGGGCAAACATCCGCACCTATAAATAGCAAACCACGAATTACCTTTGGGTTTCTGTGCTCTAATTGTTTTTATTGTCATCACAGGATGCCCTATCCAGAAACTCAATTTGTCCACACATATCAGTATATGAGCAGTCTGATGAAGACTTTCAGGATGGGAAATTGGGATTGGGGGGGGGTGTTGGGAAGGGATTCTCCTGTGCCACAGTGTCTCAGGTAGTTACAGAGAGGAAAGTGGGTTCAGGGGGTCTGTGCAAATGACAGGAGTGGAGCAATTTGGACACCCCCCCCGCTCCCCTCCAAGGCTGAAGTCTGAAGTCTTCATTACATTAGCCCGGCTGGCTGAACAGCTGCCTCTCGGGAATATAACAAATACAGGAGGCGCTCAGTCAAAGACCTTGCTCGCTAGTCACACCGCTGCCTCGGAAAGATCGAACGGCCTCCGAGAAGCCAAACGGAAGTATTTGGCGCTGTCATTTTGTGAAAGCAAAACGAGGCCGAATGTGTCCAGTGCGATGCTGCCGAACTGGTGATGATTCCGACTGGTTTAATCGGTTTGTTTTGCAGCCCCAAACCCTCCTGTTCCACATTAAGCAGCAAATTTGAAGTAGGTGGGCTTGTGGGGTAGATATTATTCATCCGTCATTCATTCAGTCATTCGATCAATTATCAGAACACAGGGCCACCGGAGACAGTCCGTGTGGAAAGAATGCGGCGGTTTCTCATGGAAAATGGTTTCCGGTAAATAAAATAAAAAACAACAGACAAAAAAATAAAAGTAGGCCTCTTCCACGATGATGAAACGCAGCTGATGACTGCAAGCGCCAATTAGCGGATCGGAACGCGGTAGCCGCGCAAGTGGCACACGGAATTCTGGAATGTTCTGCTTAATTCCGAGCTCCCGCTTCTCTCGTTGGGGCCCTGGGTTATCGTCGTAGGAGCCGGGCAACAGCGATTGTGTTCAGTTTGGCTCTAAAAAAAACGGTACGATGGGGTGCAGTCAGCTTATGTCCTTGCATAAGGTAGGCCTACATGCTGGTAAAAGGATTTGAGCAAATAACTGAAAAACTGAAATTCTCTAAACATAATCCCTCCGTTCAGGAAAGATTCATCGGATGTTTTGTTCCTGAAAGATTGTTATCTTTACATGTGGTAGCAGAGGTTGCATTCAATAGCTGAGCTTGGAGAGCAGTCCTCCTTAATGATGTCATTGTTTACTTCTATGGCCTTTGTCTGAATGCGGTGGTTAAATCTTCCGTCATTGTCAGTCCATGCATCACATGGGACTGCTTGTGCCTCCCTTACCATTGAAAGACATGCAGGCTTTTTGGGGAAAAAAATGTCAATAAGAATACAGGCTGACTCAGCAATATGGATCTCCGCATAAAAGAGGTTTTTAAAGAACTGGAGCCGATATGGCGTTCAATTTCTGTCTAGTTTCCTGTGAGGACATTTGATTTCCCTCCACGGAGAAGAGAGATCGTTTATCTGATTATCTGCTCTCGCAGCACAGAGGAAGAAGCTGAAGGGAAACAATGTTAACTTTTACAAATAAAAGAAGCAATTGACGGTCTCTCCAGTGGTCTTGCATAGCTCTATGGTTGGGCTGAAAACCTGCCAAGCTTGAAGCTGTTGGGCACCTTGCACAAGTGGATCTTGGGTTATTTGCCATCCAAGTGGAGACCATGGATGGCAGCAGTGGGAAGTGTGTAGGGCAGTGGTCTCCAACCCTGGTCCTGGAGAGCCACAAGGTCTGCTGGGGTCTCCAACCCAGGTCCTGGAGAGCCACAGGGTCTGCTGTGGTCTCCAACCCAGGTCCTGGAGAACCACTGAGTCTGCTGGGGTCTCCATCCCTGGCCACTGGGTCTGCTGGATTTTGTTTTCAGCTTAATATCAGCACCCTGTTGAGACCCAGGTAACCAGGTGAGTTAACTGTGTAATCAACTGCTCTAATTGATGAATTAAGAGTAACAACCAAAACCAGCAAACCCTGTAGCTCTCCAGGACCAGGTTTGGAGACCACTGGTGGAAAGGCTATGAAAATAAGCTGAGAAGCACATCTTCGTTTCATAATATTTGCAATATTATACGCAAAACAAACTCCACATTTTTCCCTTTCAGAGCGTTTTCCGCTTCCCCCAGTCGGACGGATAAATAATGACTCGTTAAATTTGTAGCTGGCGGCTCAGCAAAGATAAGCTGAGAATATAAAGATTATTACTGCCTCTCATGTCACAAGAGGTGAGCCATTACAGAAATTAGACTGTTAGCATGATGCTGCCCATTACAGTAGCCAATATATCTCTGTCCGTTTGGCCTCATTGAGAGGTAGGGGGGCAATGCCTGGAAGCAGAGCTCATGCAGAACAGAGAGGGCTCCTAGCACACCCCTGCCAAAGAAAAAAACACTCTCATTACAACTATACACTCTCCCTGCAACACAGCACATACAAAATATCCACTCTCCCCGCAACACACCACACCCAATATACACACCCCCTGCAACATACCACACACAATATACACACTCCCTGCAACATACCACACACAATATACACACTCCCTGCAACACACCACACCCAATATACACACCCCCTGCAACATACCACACACAATATACACGCTCCCTGCAACACACCACACCCAATATACACACTCCCTGCAACATACCACACACAATATACCCATTCCCTGCAACATACCACACACAATATACACGCTCCCTGCAACATACCACACACAATATACACTCTCCCTGCAACATACCACACCCAATATACACACTCCCTGCAACACACCACACACAATATACACATTCCCTGCAACACACCACACACAATATACACATTCCCTGCAACATACCACACACAATATACACACTCCCTGCAACATACCACACAATATACACACTCCCTGCAACATACCACACACAATATACACACTCCCTGCAACATACCACACACAATATACACACTCCCTGCAACATACCACACACAATATACACTCTCCCTGCAACATACCACACGCAATATACACACTCCCTGCAACATACCACACACAATATACACACTCCCTGCAACACACCACACACAATATACACTCTCCCTGCAACACAGCACACACAATATACACTCCCTGCAACACAGCACACACAATATACACTCTCCCTGCAACATACCACACACAATATACACTGTCCCTGCAACACAGCACACACAATATACACTCTCCCTGCAACACAGCACACCCAATGTACACACTCCCTGCAACATACCACACACAATATACACTCTCCCTGCAACACAGCACACACAATATACACTCTCCCTGCAACATACCACACACAATATACACTCTCCCTGCAACACAGCACACACAATATACACACTCCCTGCACCACACCACACACAATATACTATCAAGTACAAAACCGTGCAGTAATATAAAATCACAGTAACAAAATACAGTAATCTGTATTACAGCATTACTATTAAACTGGATCACAGATACGTTTGTCATTGTTATTGCTGCTGTTACTGGAGACGCGTTGTGTGCGGATTAGCGGCAGAAGGAGAGATGAAAAGAACAGAGGAAAAAGAAAGAGCGATAAAACGGTCACGCTGAGACTCTCCCTCGGCGGAGGCCCCCGGGGCGGGCGGGGCGGCGAGCGCGGTGGAGTTAATGAACGTGTGCGCAGGGCGAGCACGAGAGGGGAGAGGGGAGGCACAGGTGTGCGTGAGCCGGCTCCGTCCCGGTCTAACCCGGCGGGCCGCCCCGGCTGTGTCCTGGGCCGCCACGGCCGTTTCTGGAGCCCCCGATTCGTAAAGCGTCTCAGGGCTGGCGGGCTGAGCTGGGATCAGGGTTAGGGTCCGCATCCTAAACTCGTCCACCATGAGCCAGGCATCCCGCACAAAGGTGTGAAAAGTGCCAAAAAAGGTACAAATGCTCGTCGCTGGAGATGGAGATATCCTACCTGTACCCAACCATAGAATTGTACCCCTACCCAGCAATATATTAAGTTGGACCTTTTGCACACATTCATTAACAAAATCTCTCTTAGCCTAGATTTCTACCCCTCTAGAATGGTGTCAGTCGTGATGAGTCCAGTAAATGATGTTGGCAGAATCGCCCAAACATTATTTTAAATGCACAATTTTCTGCTCAGCAATTACCCACACACTGCTTTCTCCCCTCATTGACTGATTGTGCCTGGCTGCTGCAAGTACTCTTCTGGAGAATTTGTGCTCTCTTCCTCAGCCCAAATATCTTCTTATTCATCTGGTTCCAGAACAATTTTGGCATAAATAACCGTAAAAGCTGGGGGAGTTGTTTCAGCCATTGTGTGGGAAGAAATACAGAGATCAAAATCCTGACAGATTTCAGCCGTCTAGCAGTGTTTCTCATTCAAACAGACGACAGTGTGTGATGCACTGTTTGGTTTAAAACGCTGCTCGTGCTGTTTTGTTATAAGCAGGATAAGGGATCTCTGTGGCCAGCACTGGCCTGAGCACAGACGCACTTGTTTCAGGGCTGATTTCTCCAGACCAGCCGCTGAGAGAGTGTGTTTGTCCCAGGGCATATGGAGCCAACAGCAGAGAAAGCGCATTTAATATGCATTTCAGAATCAGCTTGTCGTACCCCATCCCGTCAGCCTGTCCCCAAAAACTCACTGCAAGGACACGTACTCCCAACTGAAACAGCTCAAGCTGGGTTTTGAAACAGCTGGTAGCTGGTTGACCAGTTCAGTCCAGCTCCCAGCTTGACATGGTTTACCTGGTTGTTCAGTTGTGACCAGCGACCAGCTTCACACGGTTTGATCAGCTCGAGCTATGTTTCAAAACAGACAAGCTACCAGCACTGGCTGGTTGACCAGCTCATACCCAACTACATTGAAGATGGCAGACGACATAGCCAAGAGACGACTTACAGAACATTATTGTTCATCGTGGTTGCTCACATCGTTAACGTTAGAGCTATAGTTACGGTTTTAGTTCTTGGTGTAGATGGGACTTTACACCTGTCTGAGCAGGCCTCTACAGCTGCAGATCAAATTATTTCCCCAACAACACAGGCCACGCCGTCAGAGACCCCCACCCCCTCCCCCCAACCCCACAAGAGCGCACAAGGAAAGGTGCACTCATCGTTAAAACCTAATCTAATTTGGCTCGGAAACACCAACGCAATTCTCGCAAAAAATCCCAGCGCACACACTGCTCTGAGCTGCTGAAGAGGTCTGAGTGGAGAGGCGCGCGATAAATAATTTATTTGATGGAGAACAGTAGTGTTTCTAAAAAGAGCAAAGACCAGTTCAAGATGCACACACAGACACACACACACAACACCAACACACACGTACGCACACTCAATCACACACACCACAAACATGCGTACACAAACACACACACACACACACACACACCACAAGCACACATGCAGGTACACACACACACACACAGCACAAACACACACACACGCACACACTCACACATGTACACCACGCACATGCACACACCACAAACACATACACACGCCACACACATGAACACACACACACACACACGCACATACACACACACACACACACACACACACACACACACACACATGAACACACATACACACACCACGCACATGCACACACCACAGACACATGTACACACACACACACACACACACATGAACACACATACACACACGCACATACACACACCACGCACATGAACACACACCACACACGCGCATACACACACACACACACACACCACACACGCACATACACACACACACACACACACATGAACACACATACACACACCACGCACATGCACACACCACAGACACACATACACACACACACACACACACACACATGAACACACATACACACACCACGCACATACACACACCACAGACACACGTACACACACCACGCACATGAACACACACCACACACGCACATACACACACACATACACACCACACACGCACATACACACACATACACACACCACGCACATGCACACACCACAGACACACATACACACACACACACACACACATGAACACACATACACACACCACGCACATGCACACACCACAGACACACATACACACGCCACATGATGCACATACACACACACACACACACACACACGCACACACACACACACACACACACACACACGGACACCATTCACTTCAGACAGAGTAATCAGAGCTGTGCCATTCTGTGTTGCGCTCCAGATGTCACCCGCCCGGCTGCAGTGGCCCTGAGAGGGCCAGGCAGGGCTCTGTCCTCTGGGTCATTACCCTGCTCAGAGCCAGAGAGAGGGGGCCGCAGTTCATATCATCCTCAGACTCCGTCTGTTGCTTCAAAGGGCCTGGGCAGGATCTGGAGGAGGTGGAGGGGAGGGGAGGGGGAGAGGAGAGGAGGTGTTACATTATCAAAAGCCTCCCCCTTATCTCTTTAATGTGGGAAAGTGGGTTACATTCCGGAAATTCTGTTTCATGTCACCTCCCAGTGAGGGACTGTGTTCTGTACAGCATTAAGATGTGACTCACACGTGTGTGTGTGTGTGTGTGTGTGTGCATGTACCAATGTGTGTGTACATGGTTGTGTGCGTGTGTGTGTGAGTGTGTGCATGCGCGTGTGTGAGTGTGTATATGTATGTGTGTATGTGTGTATGTGTGTATGTGTGTGCACATGAATGTATAGTGTGTGTGTGTGTGTGTGTGTGTGGGCATTCACATGAGTGTACAGTATTTGTGTGTGTGTGTGTGTGTGTGTGTGTGTGTGTGTCTGTCCTCCTCTTGCCAAGCCCACCGGCTATGGAAAAACAATTTAGCTGGACTTAATTTGTTTTGTTTAGTTCCTCCCCCTCCCTTTCTTCTCTGTTGTGCGACTCTGAGACTTAAGCTTTTGGGAAATCTGTGGTGTTTCGGGGAGAAGTGCCGAGTCCAGACCCAAACAGGTTAGGCAGGCCGTTCACGAGGCTTTCTGGATCGATTCACAATGTTGTCCTGACTGCCCCTGCTGCCCCGCACTTCTGAGGCAAAGTCCTCCTGTGAGCCTGGGACGAGATGACAAACTCCTGAATGCCAGGGAACAGCGAGAGCAGCAGAAGAACTGCAGATGTTATTTATTAGTTTTGTCAGCGGCTGTCAATCATGAGACATGATGTCAGTCAGAAGCCTTAAATTTACACTGGGGGGGAAAAAAAAGACGTAATTGCGGGTTTTGACTGCGACAGCGTGAAGCTGATTGGCGGTTGACATTCACTCCCGACTCATCTGCAGGGGAATGACAAGGTCCTTATTTGTTCAGATGTCGAATAGATTGTTCACTTTTTGAGATCATGCTTAAAATACAGCTTTTATGATAAAATAACTGTAACTGTAACAGAAGCTCAGCCAGCCTGATAAAGAGAGTACGAAGGTGCGTCCAGGTGCACGTTGTAGTTTAGTAATGCGTAACACTGCTATACTCATAGACACCTTTTGCCAAACAACACTTATTTTCCTTCCTGTCCACCACTGTCCGATACCACTAAAGCAAGTATGTCACACACTCTCAGACAAAATGGTTCCAAAAAGATCCCTGTGATTCCATAGAACAACCCAACTCCATCTCAATGGTTATTTTGTCAGGCAAAATGGTCCTTTGTCTGGAAGCTATCACACTCCACACCTATGACAGAGCGTTCCGTGAAGAACTAAAAAGGGTTTCTCTAAAAAGCCAAAGAACATTTTTTTTTCTGAGAGTGTAACATCTTGTCTTCCACTTGTTCTTAGGCAACCATCTTTGAAATGTACCTTTTGAGGACAATCACGTAACACATTGTCACCAATGACTGCCAGGTTTTCTCTCTCACTCTCTCTCGTTCTCCCTTTCCCTCACTCCCTCTCTCTCCTGCCTTCCCTGAAAGGGTTAAGGGCTGAATCAAAGCTAGTTGCCTAGAGCTCAAACCACTTTTTCCGCTCTTGCTGGAAATTTTCCAGTTCTATTTATAAGAATACTTAGGTCTGGAAATCAGTAGCGTCTGTCAACCCAGCGAAAATTTCAGCGAATGATGTGAAAAACGCGGCACACTGCTGCCCATTCTGTGAATCACACTGCAGACCCGGCTCTGGGGTTCTGCGAATCCCAGCTCTGCTCCTGTTCTCATGGCTGGGCATGCAATGGAATGTGCTCCATTTTGATCTCACTCACAGACAGTATGATTCAGTAATTAGCAATCGCATTGCTGTGTGTGTGTGTGCATGCGTGTGTGTTCATGTTGTTGTACGTCGCTCTGGATAAGAGCGTCTGCCAAATGCCAATAATGTAATGTAATGTAATGTAATGTGTGTGCGCGTGTGTGTGCGTGCACGTTTGCGCATCTGTGGGGCAAAGGGCATCCTGTTTCCAGAGCTGATAAAATATTTCTTTTTACTCCCTTTCAATGGAGCAGAGATTTCTATTTCTATCTCTCCCTCACCTCTCCCTCTCTCATTCTCCCCCCATGCTCTCTCACTCTCTCCCTCTCTCATTCTCCCCCTCATGCTCTCCCTCTCTTCACTCTCTCTCTCTACATTATTGACATTACACAATGTTGTGAAAGCACGTTTCCCCATTCCCAGCCCCACACAGTTCAGCTATGCCATTGTCTCGTTTGTTTTTGTTGTTGTTTACTCAGTCTCTCTCTTTCTCTCCCCTCTCACATGCTGATAGACAGTCACACACGCACACACACGTGTACACACGTGTACACACACATTTACATGCACACACACACACACACACACACACACACACGCACGCACACATAAGCATGTACATACATATGTACATGCACACATGCACATGCACATGCGCACACACACACACAAGCATGCATGCACAAACACACACACATGCACACACACAAAAGCATGCACACGCACAGGCTCACACACACACACACACACACACACACCCACACACAAGCATGTACATACATATGTACATACACACACGCTCATGCATGCACACACATACTCACACAAGCATGCATGCACACACACACACACAAGCACACACACATAAGCATGCACACGCACACACATAAGAACGCACACACACAGGCATACACACTCGCTGTTGTAACTAAGAGCTCTTTCTTTTATTTTGGCTTGTTTGTTTTCCCGCCACCTCTGATGATGTTCAGGGAGGCGGTGACCCCAGCATACCTGCCCTACAGATCAGAGACATAATAAATATTAATAAAACATGACAGAGACGCCGCGCGGCTCCTGTTCTGCTTTTTTCCGAGCCTTTAACCTTTGATTCGCTGCAGCCGAACAGCACGCAGCCCCGCCTCTCTCAGAAACACACTGGAAGCGGCCCTTTAAACCCGACGGACGCTGTTGGCTAACATGCTAATGAGCCGGCAGCGTGTAGCGGATCAAGGGTGGAAGTCCTTTCAACTGCGCAAACGAACTGCGGTCTGAGCCAATCAAAAGGACAAGACAGGAGGAGCGGCCTGCTCACACCCCAGTCATGGCGCCACCGACACGAACTCGACCATCCTGGACCACAATGCACTGCGGTCAGCGATAGAGCACTGAAACACAAGAACAACCTTTCCCACAGCAGTGCGGTTGTACAGTACATATGGAACCGAGCTTGCTAAACGGTAGATGGACTGCATTTACAGTATATAGCACTTTTATCCAAAGCTGTTTCCAATCGATGCCTCTCATTCACCCATTCCCACACACACCACTCACACACCAACAGTGGACGGCTGCCAGGCAAGGTACCAACCAGCTCATCAGGAGCAACTGATTCCTAGTCAGAGCGCTGGTGTTGTACCCTTGCTGCTGGTACAGACGGCACTGAATCTGAATCTGTGTCAGTCACTCGGCATAAGATGGGCTCTGAGATGCATAACATGTGCATAATGAATACAGACCTCTCTAAGCTCTCTCGAGAGCATCCAGCACTATGTCCAGCCTGTATTTAAATGCCCGCAGGTTCAGGGCTGCTGGGTGACTCATTCGGTTAAGGCTGACGGCCTGAGATCGAATCTGGACCGCGCCTGTACCAGGTGTGGGTAATGGCGTGCCGGTAACGCCAGAGGGAAAGATGCAATTGGTGATCATGTCGCCCGGGGAATGGGAGGCTTTCATGGCACAAAGCTCTGGGGCACAATGCCTTTCATGGGTTCAGTATCTAGTGACCCCTGCTGGTCGATCAGGCGATGTAGATTCAGTATCTAATGACCCCTGCTGGTCGATCAGGTGATGTAGATTCAGTATCTAATGACCCCTGCTGGTCGATCAGGCGATGTAGCTTCAGTATCTAATGACCCCTGCTGGTCGATCAGGCGATGTAGATTCAGTATCTAGTGACCCCTGCTGGTCGATCAGGCGATGTAGATTCAGTATCTAGTGACCCCTGCTGGTCGATCAGGCGATGTAGATTCAGTATCTAATGACCCCTGCTGGTCGATCAGGTGATGTAGATTCAGTATCTAGTGACCCCTGCTGGTCTACCAGGCAATGTAGATTCAGTATCTAATGACCCCTGCTGGTTATTTAGGCAATGTAGATTCAGTATCTAGTGACCCCTGCTGGTCGACCAGGCAATGTAGATTCAGTATCTAATGACCCCTGCTGGTTGTTTAGGCGATGTAGATTCAGTATCTATTGACCCCTGCTGGTCGATCAGGCAATGTAGATTCAGTATCTAATGACCCCTGCTGGTCGATCAGGCGATGTAGATTCAGTATCTAGTGACCCCTGCTGGTCGACCAGGCCATGTAGATTCAGTATCTAGTGACCCCTGCTGGTCGATCAGGCGATGTAGACGATTGCAGTGAAATGAAAGGTCCTCCTCTGACTCCACTCTGTGCGAGTCTAACCAGGGTCTGCGATGTGTAAAGAAGCAGCTGGCGACGGCGCGTGTCTCGGAGGAGACCTGCGGAGGCCCTCACGCCCACACTGGCAGCGGTGTGTAAGCATGCACACAGCTGCGGCTGCAGACGAATGGCTGCTCTAAATCGGGGTGGGAGTTGGATATACTCTGCCCCACATCTGGGTGCCAAATTCACAGATAAAAACAGACTTTGCCTGCGTTGCGTAGCCTGACAAGCTGTTCCACGCATTGGTAAACGTACAAGGAAAATAATTCCATCTCGTCCCGATATCCATAATGACCAGCAATGTATGCAAGTATAGAAGGGAAATAAGCAGGCACAGATCATTGGAATGGGAAGGTTGCATACCGTTAGCGAGTGATGTATCTTATGTGTACACTACCAAAGGCAATTCCACAGCTCTGAACATCGGGATGAACACTCGTGGAGCGAGGAATAATATAATAAGCCCGGAATTTGCAGGATATTGCCTACAACAAAGCCTGCCGACGCCATTAAATGAGCCGGCACGTTCCTGTGATTATTACATCAATGTCCAAATGATTGATTCTTTTGCGGAAAAAAGGGATTTTACTCCCATGTAAAGCAGCTTTTAAAAATAGAGTGAAATTCGCTATGTAAATTTCCTCAACGCCCACCGCCCTCCCAAAAAAAAAAAAAAAAAAAAAAAGAGAGATTTTCTGATGCGATAATCCGGCTGATTCGATTTTTGAGGTCCTGAATCGGTGCGAGACGGAGATTAAGCCCAATCCGCTGCTATGTGCCGGGGTCCTGAGGCCATCTGTAATCTGGTGATCTGATTCATTACGCCACACTCTTCCGCCCCGGAGCCGTGTCACTGCGTGTGCCTGCCTCCGCGCTTTTCAGGGCTGCGTTCGGCGCCATCGCCACCAGCGTGTCGAGAAAAAAACCTGATCCGACTCTTTCACTCCACGCTACCTTCGAGGACGGCGCCTTATTAATGAGCGTAGCCCGCTTCGGACGAGCACAGACAACCGCACAAAAACAACGAAAGACAGAAAATAATGGGGTGACAAGGCTTGCAGGGATGTCCCTTTCCTGGTGAAAAGGCTTTTCTTCTTTGTCTGTTATGCGCCAAAATATTCCTGCTGTAACCACTGTAATTCATGCACTGGGCTTCCGGCCATTCATCCTCTGGAAAATGAGGGGGGTGGGGGGTCAAAGGTCATAGCCTTTCACCTCAATCAGCCACAGTCAGGGAAGGTCTCATGCCTGCCTGCTGAGTCTGTCATTAGTGGGCCAGGCCCAGTGCGGCAGAATCACACGCACAAATCCCACATCTCTCTCTCTCTCTCTCTCTGTCTGTCCCTCTCTCTCTGTCTCTACCTCTCTCTCTCCTCCCTCTGTCTCTACCTCTCTTTCTCCTCCCTCTCCTCTCTCTGTCTCTGACATCCCCCTCTCACTCTGTCTCTGTCCCTCTCTCTCCTCCCTCTCTCTCTGTCTCTCCCTCCCTCTCTCTGACATCCCTCTCTCTCTGTCTTTCTCTCTCCCTCTCTGTCTCCCTCTCCCTCTCTAACATCCTGCTGATGCATCTATATTTAAACCTTCTCTTATTTCGTTTGTTCCCTTCTGTTTGTTCAGGTACTTTTTCTCTTTCAGTGAAAACCATAGTCAGTTTTATCAGGCTAAGATTGACTGCTCTGTGCATCTTTCCACTATTCACTACCTCTACAACTATTGAAAATGCTTAATAAAGGGTTAATAAACTGTCTAACATCTAAGTAATAACAACAATACCGTCTTATCAATTGGCATCAAATATTATGCAACTGCAATTCAGAACCCACGCATCAACTATCTAATCAATCGTTCAGCTATCCAAATATGAAATCCAAAAACCACTTCTAAAAATGTATCAATTTTATGCTCTCTATTCAAACTCAAGTATCAATGGCACGGTCCCATAATACAGATTACAACGGTCAAGCCAACCTTTAAAAAGTATGCGGTTTACAGGCAGTATTATAGATTTTACTATGGAATTACAATCGCACAATTGTACAACAGACATCACACTTATTATATTCTCACAGAAATAAGCCGTGCTTGTAAGTAGAGGGGAATGTTTCAAAGGCACCATCTGCCTTAGTTTCATGCCTTGCTATATTTGGAATAAGCGACTGTAAACTGTTTACTAAAACAGCATATGAGCATCATTTCCATTTCAAGTGCCCTAGCCATACAGAAAGTCAGCTAAAGACAGCAGTTTCTGGCTAACGAGGGGAGAGCTTTCTCTAAAGGCTTTCTTTGAAATGTCGGTGTGCTTTGTAGTACCAGCTGAAGGTATTGGGTGATTAATCACTTCGATAACTGGACTACCTGCATTGCTGTATCTGGGTCTTCAGGGTGGATTTCTACGTATTTTTAGCAATTAAATTCTGGACTTGTTTGTGGGTTAAGTAGTTAAAATTATATTATTTATTTATTTTTGGTTAGCCTATATATTTGCGGGACGTGAGCCAACGTGAAGTGGGAGACCAAATTCACTATTCCAAAAAATATTTCATTTAAATAATTCTGTTCCCCTGCAAATGTCTGCATCACTACTGTGTGTTGTTTTTTCCAGAAGAGGGCAGTGATAGGCGTATATTTCTGCGTTTCAAAATGATTCTTCTTTCCTCTCTCTCAAGAGCTATCAAACAGATGTACTGTATCAATTTGTATACGTCTTTGCAGCTCTCTCTCTCTCTCTCTCTCTCTCTCTCTCTCTCTCTCTCTCTCTCTCTCTCTCTCTCTCTCTCTCTTTCTCTCTCACCCTTTCTCAGTACAACATCCAGCACCTCAGAGCAAATCGTGCCGCTCAAGAGTTGGCACCAACCTGACACATCCATGGAGCTCTGCTTCCGCCTTCAGCGTTATTGTACAATATCACATTTTAAAATTACATAGGGAGGAAACATCTATACCATCAAACACGAACAGACCGACAGCTGACGTATTTACGCCGACTGCGTTCCCACCTTTTCCGCGATAAAAACTTTTCCTACCCTGCTGTAGGCTCTGCTCAAATCTTTGGTTTTGCTTCGCTGCCCATTTTTTTCCTGCAAAGATTTTTTTCTTATTGCGGGCTGGTATCTAGATGGGTGAGGCAGTCGCCGGCAGGATGTGTCCTGCTGTCCGAAATCGCACTCGGCCGCTGCAAGTGATGCTGACCCAGAAGAAGATCAAAGCGAGGAGGAAAAGGCGAAAGGAGTTGCTTCTGGTCCAGATGTGCTTTATGGGATTTTTGCTCTCGGTCGTGTCGGGGTTTTCCTTGCTGGCTGATAATTCAGGTGAGCTTTTAGCTTCGGGCAAACCTCAACAGCTGCCCATGCCACGGTGCGGGGTTGCATATTTAGAGGGGCGAATGATTGTTAAAGTTTAGTTTTTTGTTCATTTGATGTTTTATTACAGCAATTGTGGACCTATACTTGCCGTTTTAATATGCATATTTCTAACCGTACGGCGATCATATTACACACATTGCGCTGGCTCTCGTCACGCGAATATCTGGGTAATGTTGGCTGTGATATGCTTTAGGTATTGCGATAAGTGCATCCGATTCTGCGCGCTCAGCTCTAAATCGCGAAATTCATCGCCAAGGGTATGTTTTGGTTTCACGGTACAAACGTGCGCGTGACATCACCCCTTTTTCCCGTGAGCCCAGAATGTAGCCTATACTACTCAACATGATATTGACTTCACATAAAGTTCGAATTGTTATGATTGTAATTTAATATCATAGAGGTTGTTTTACGTGGTGTCATCGTTATTTTATTTCGGTTCACTCTAAAATGGTCAAATGTATACCTGGACAGTGCCAGGTTCAAGTCATGCGTCGTTGATGAAGTCGCGGTTTGGTTTGGTCTTTACATCGTTGGAATCGCTGGAAATACACGGTAAAATTATCTGCAAAGGGCTGTTGACTAGAAATGACATAGGAATAAAACATAAGAAAACTTCAGAACGTTGTACAATCTATTTGGAGTTCGCCATAAACAATTAACCATGTTCGCGAGTTTCAGCCGCACTTCTGTTGAATGGGGCTGGAGCTGTTGCGCGTTGTTACGTGCGGGTTACTGTTCCTCCAATAAGGACATCCGTGCCTCAATCCTTCCGAAGCTGGAAGTTATCAGGGGACTGTTTGGCTGACGGCCTGTTATCGCCCTCGCAGTACATTTCAGTCCATTAAGGAATCCTCTCTTTCTTGTATTGGCGGTTCTGTTTACATGTGCAACATATTTATATTCAGCTGGTAATTGGCTTCAGGCGCTTTGAACATTTATGCCAATGCTGTTCTAAGCAGTGTGCTTGCTAATAATGGAAAAGCTTCCCTAAATTATTTATTTGCCTTGGTTGTTGTTGTTGTTGTTGTTGTTTTCACAAGACTATATGAAGAGGAAACACTCAATCCAGGCTATGTGAAGCTACCAAAGCCCAAGCTAAATGCCTTTAGTTGTGCATTGTCTAGTCGGAATGGAGCCTGGTGGGTATTGAAATAAAAGGCACAGTCCTGGGATTGTTTTGATATTTAATGAAAGGCTGCAGAAATGCCATGGTTCTCATGGCTGGCCAAGATCCTACTTGATTCTGAGAAAATGGTCTGGTCTGAACCAGTACTGAATACCTTATTACAATTCACTTTTCACTGTGATCCATTCCCTGTAGCAAAGGTGAATTTGGAGGTTGACGGCCCAATCCCTGAGCTACTCCTGTTAAAGGTACAATATGTCAGATTTTTGTGTTAAAACATTGTTACAAGACCATTGCACATCCCTTCCAATCATTGAAAAAGGCTCACTGACATGTTGACTCACCCTCTGTCTGTCTTCATAGTCCTTAAATTCGGGTTTCAGAATATATAGTTGATGGCCCAACACTCTGAACCAAAACATTGTATAACTGTACAATAACCCAAGCTCATTGGTTGAAAATTGGTTCTAATTGCCACAGCCAATGGCGTTTCAACGTCAGCGTGTTCACAGAGAAGGGGGAGGGATAAACAGTGTTGTGGTTTGAAGCTGGTTGTTGCTGCTATTCCTCTCTTGACCGTTAGAAGTACGAAATTACCTACTGTTACATTACATTACATTATTGGCATTTGGCAGACACTCTTATCCAGAGCGACATACAGTTGATTAGACTAAGCAGGAGACAATCCTCCCCTGTACTGTACCAAGGCTGCAGAAATTATTTGTGAGAAAATTGTCTGGTTTCCGAGTGGAGCCCTTCAATCACCAGAACAAGTACTAAATACCTTATTACGATTTACTTTTCACTGTGATCCATTCCCTGTAGCAAAGATGAATTTGGAGGTTTGTGGCCCAATTGCTAACCTACTCCAATCCCTAAGCCCCTCCTCTTAACTTTGTTCAACGTTATTACATTTGCGCTTAAATGAACCGTTTGCTTTCCAGTGGATCAAAAGGCATTTGTAATAACAATTTGTTCTTTAGCTGACGCTCTTATTCAAAGCGACTTCCAGTTGATTAGACTAAGCAGAGATCAGCCCCCCCCGGAGCAATGTGGGGTTAAGGGCCTTGTTCAAGGGCCCAACAGCTTATTACCGCTGAGGCCTGAGCCACCAAACTTCCGTGTCCCAGTCACGTACCTTAGCCACTATGCTACAGGCTGCCCCAATGAACAGTGGAGCCCCTTAGTTATTAGAACCAGTCCTAAATAACTTATTCCCTTGTCCTTTAGAGAGGCTAAACAGCTTTTCTCAGGTCCGAGTGAAATCTGCTGTCGACACGACCATTCCTAAGAAATCCTACAGGAGGAAAACGCAGTGCTGATTGTTGAACGCTTGATAAAAATGTAATCTGGATCACATCAATCACACAAACTGAATCAAACGAGCATAATCTGAAATATTCCTTTTTCACTGAAAGAAAACGGTTCCAAAGATGCAACCCTGTTGTTCCATAGAAGAAGAATAAGGGTTTTCTTTGTAGGCGAAAATTGGTTCTTTGTCTGGGAACTGTCACACTTCACACCTATGGTAGAGGGTTCCATAAAGACCTAAAAAGGCTTACTCTGTTGAGACAAGCCAAAAAAATAGTCCACTGTAAAACCTGCAGCTATATCATACTCAAGCTGATTAATGAATATGAGCATTGGGTGATTTAGTCTGCCCCACCCCTCTGCCTTCCCCAGGGGCAGAAAGGGGGGAACGAGGTATAGCAGCCCAGCTCGGTTGTCTCCAGCCCTGCGATAAAGCTGTGCTTCACCGCCCTGGAAACAGGCAGAGACGCAATTAGGGAAGGTTTGGTGAAAATTCCTGGCTCTGGAATAAAACGTGTTATTTTCTCAGCCTGTAAAGTGGGGCGACAAACCTGAGCATCAGGCGTTGAGCGCGGTCCGTGACCGGCCTATCCGGAAGAGCGGAAGTGACCGGGGACACGCAGAGCTGAGGATCTCCGGCACGCTCGACAAGATGTTTTTACACCCACACAGTGCTCTCAGACCAGTGTCGAGAAGAGGTTCTGGTGAGAGAGCACATCACTGCACTCTCAGAAATATAGTTATTTAAAAGTGTCTAAAAAGGTACAAATGCTTGTCGCTGGGATGGTGCCCTATCGGTACATAAAATTGTATCCCTGACCGGCAGTATCTAATTATAATATTGTACTTTATTTGCTTGGAAAACGTGCTTGTATCCGAAGAGAACATTACTACTTTCAGGGTACAGTTGTGAAATTTGATCCTTGAAGAGCAAAAATGTACCTCCACTGTCACTTTATTTCTGCAAGTGTAGGGTTTTCTACACTTAGCACTTAAAAACAATAGTCTATTCATACAGATACAGGGTTAGGCTGGATTAGTTCAAGTACTGCTCTCATGGGACTGAATCCAGGTATGCAGCCCTGAGCTGTGATTGGTTGAGCCTTCTGTGTGCTGGTAGCGCTGAGCTGTGATTGGTTGAGTCTTCTGTGTTCTGGTAGTGCTGAGCTATGATTGGTTAAGCCTTCTGTGTGCTGGTAGTGCTGAGCTGTAATTGGTTGCGTCTTCTGTGTACAGAGAGTGCTGAGCTGTGATTGGTCAAGCATTATGTGTGCTGAGGAGTGCTGAGATGTGATTGGCTGAGTGTACTGGGTGCTGAGGAGTGCTGAGTTGTGATTGGCAGCGCGTACTGGGCACTGGGAGTGCTGAGCTGTGATTGAGCTGTGATTCTGCGTGCTGGCATGGGAAGAAAGTCCTGCCATGTGGTGCTCTCTCAGCCAGGCATCTGTTCATCCCCGATGTCTCCACAAACTGTTTATCATTCTCCATTAGACAAATGCTCAATCCATTCCCTGAATTTGGAGACAGGCAGCCAATTGCTAACCTACTGCAATCCCTGAGCCCATACTGTTAACTTTGTTCAACACAATTACATTTCCAATTGTACGGACCATTTGCAAGCCAGTGTAAGTGAATTAAGAGGCATTTCTCCAATGAATAGATGAGCGTTTGTTCTCGTGTTTTAAACAGGCACCTAGAGCCATGTTTCTCTCCCATGTCAGTTCTATCTGCATATAATTAATAATAACAATAATATGTTATTTAGCTGAAGCTTTTATCCAAAGCGACTTACAGTTGATTAGACTAAGCAAGGGACAATCCCCCCTGGAGCAATGTGTGGTTAAGGGCCTCGCTCAATGTCCCAACAGCTGTGTAGATCTTATCATGTCTACCACCGGGTTTGAACCACCAACCTTCCGGGTCCCTGTCATGTATCTTCGCCTGGTGTTCCCATTCTGCCAGTATGGTTGGTGATTTCACGGTGTGGAAATTCCAGACTGTGAATAATTTAGCCGCAGTGAACGTGTGCTGATATAGGCACTTGTGGCTGTGTGGAAAAGAACAAACACATTTTAATCGAAAAAGAAAATAGAATTGGTCCTCATAGCACATTATGAGTGCAAAGGCTTGACATTTAAATCTGTTTGCAGAGTATCTGCCATTGTTATTGCCCCCTTACAGAAACAGGGCGAGAGACGCTTAGCACTGCTTAGCAGAGATAATTATTGGTGAGGATCAACCCCCCCCGCCACACACGAACACACAACCACCACCGTGTTCCTTCAGTAAAATCCGCTTTTCTGGAGAAAGGCAAAAAACAAACATTTTCCTTTGGGCTCATGCTGTGTCCAGCCTCTCTTGTAAATTCCTGTCTAAACAAAACAAGTGCTGCCTCCTTCCCAGTGCCGGGCTCAGTTAACCCTGAGGGCCGCGATGAGATCCCTGTCGCTGCCTGTTCCCATCATGCCTCTCCCTGCCCACACCTGTCAGTGTTCCAGTGGACAGGAAGTCACACAGCGGCCATTTTAAAGCCCTGAAGATCATCTTTTAAATTTAAGTTTGTTTATCTTTTTTTTCTCCCTGTTTTTAATGTTTTTTTTTTTTTAGTTTCTTTAGTTTGAATTGACCTGTCTCCTACGTTCAAGTAAATGGTTTATGGATTCAACACTACATATTTGTGCTCTTCTCTCGTCATTGATGTCAACTGTGAGCTGTTTCTGAGGAAACTATTTATACAGTATAGAATAAATGGCACTTGAGAATTGCAGTAATTCTTGCGTCGCGTGTACAAGTGATATTTTTAGTGTGTGGCACAGTGTTTCTGTATTAGGTAGATGAAGATGCCCATTATTTAATTGGTGGACACATTTAGGCTGAAGCAGATTTAGCTGAAGCTGAACAAAATCTGGGAGCTTTCACACTTACAACCAGTGATATAGGGTTCCATAAATAACTAAAAAGGGTTATTCTATGGAATCAAGCCAAAGAACCCTTTCAGAACCTTTTTTTTTGTAAGAGTGAGAGCAAGCAACCTTTCTGAAATGCCCAAGACCTAAACGTAGGAAGGCTGAATTAATTCGCTCTTGGTGTGACGAAGGTGGGGCTTTCTCTTTTAAGGTGTGCCGCTTTCCTCTGGTCCTGACACGGGTATAAGGGGGGGGGGGGTGTTATTATTCTATGTCTTTCCGGGGGGGCAGAGCTCAGGGAAGCAAATAGAGGGGGGATGTCCTACATTCTTTACCCGACTAAATATAGAAAACCTCAAACATCCGCATTAGCGGTTTGATTTATGACGCTGCGGCTGACTGTATCGTGCTTGAATGGGGAACGGGGGGGCAGGAGGGCTGCCGGCTCGCCTGTGCGGTTCAGTGACGCGCAGCAGTGCTTCATGGGAGTGTGTGAAACCGACACCCCCGCGCCGCCCGGCGTAGGTTTTTGAAGCTGAATCAAAGAGTGAGGGGAAAACACACTCCCGGCTCAGGGCGTCTGTGGGCAACGGGCAGGTGGTTTTGAACTTCATTTGACATGGGCTCAAACTCGGCTCTTGGTGCTATTTAATCCCTAAATGGCGTTCCGCATGGCATTTTAAGGGGTGCATATGTTGAGTGCTTTTTACTTTTAAGCCTTTAGCGCCAGTGGCTCTATAGAGGCCTGTCGTTGTAATACACCTATATTTGTATATTTGTACAAATGGAATGGAAAAATGTATTCCACACATCTTTTGTGATTGGGTCATTCTACACACTACAAGTTGGTACTTTAAAAAAAGCTCTTTTTGTGATCATTTTCTAAGTTCCAGAAGTTTCCGTCAATGTTGGAAAACAGGCATTCTCTGCCACTGAGATCTGACAATCATTGAGATCCTTTTTTCCTGTCTGGAGGAGCATGGCCCTCTGACAGTGAAACAGGGGATTCTCCACTGTTATACACACAGCCCTGTCTTTGTTGTCAGCTTAAATACTTTTTTTTACGTTCCCCCTATTTTAAATGGGCTGTCCCCTATAGCCGCAGAGTCCTCCATTGATAAGGGTGGGCGCGTGCTAGCGCGTGTTACCCGTATACTGCGCCTCCCATTCACTCTGCAGACTGCACCTCTGAGCGCCAGTGGAGGTACATCTTTGGATCAAATTTCCCAAATGTACCATGAAAGTAGCAATAATAATAAAAGAGCAAAAACACACAGACTCATGGCAGAGCTCATGGAATTGATGAAAATAATAACGTTATCTATGGGCACAAATGAGTACAAATGAGTACATTTTCCAAGCAAAAGAGGCACAAATTAATTATATATTGCTGGCTAGGGGTACCATTTAATGTACGTGGAGGGTATCGCCCCAGCATTTTTAGGCACCTTTGTTTCTGAGAGTGTGCCAGCTCAACCCCTGAACTGGACGGGCAGCGGTGACATCACAGGCGGGGTGCTGTGATGTCACTCACGACCTCTGACCTTTTGACCCGTGAGACAGCTGCTACTCTGCCGCCGACTGTAACCCCTTATTCCGTGCGTCCCATTGGCCGGCAGGGTGCTCTAATGTGTTCGGTATGCCCGGGAATCCATCCACAGGGCACAGCTCTTGCCTCCCACACCAGGGGCTGGATGCGCCAGATGCGCCATCTGGCTGTCTGTGCGTCTCCTTCAGCTGCGCGGACTGATGTGAAACTCCCAGCGCTGAGATCAGAGAGAGCGCCCGCGTTTTCATCTCTGGAGCAGACTCATCAGCTCAGGCGCCTGTGTTTGTTTCTGATACCGAGCCAAAAATCAGAGCCTCGGCAAGAAAAACAATCATTTTAATTAATAAATATATATATATATATATACATATGCCCAAAGTCCACAAATGAGTCATAAGCCAGGCACCTTCTTTAAAGAGTACAAGGATAACTCCAAAGCAATCAGACTGGACTCAGAAACACACAGACCCGGGGAATTGCTTGTTGAGCTGAAGTGGCCTCTGTGTTTGTGTGGGGGGAGCAAAACCACTCTGTGGCTGCCAGTGAAAGGGGAAGGGGGACCTAATTTTGGGTCTCGTCGGTGTCAAGTTCATCTCCGTACACAAAGGGATGTCTTTTCATCGCTGAAGCAGGAAGAAAAAAAGCCGAGTAAATGAAATCAATGTTCAGCTGTGAGACTGCTTCTCTCAAAACCACAGCTCTTAGAGCATTGTATTTTTAGAGATCGATGTCGCAGATTGCAGCTTGGGGTTGATTAAATATTAATGTATATCTCGCTGTTATTACATAAACAGCTCTTTCAGAGGTTTTGTTTTTTAATGAAGATTCAAACTCGCAAAGCCTGGCAAATTAGGGCGTGTTACAGAGTGAAGTATCCAGCGTTAATTCAACTCAAGGATGATTCTAAGACTGACAGTGCTGTAACTGTGCGGGGATGGGGTGGCTTCTTTTCATGATATTATTATATTATTCCAGTTTTTTAGTTATCCAAAGCAACTTACAGTTGATTAGACTAAGCTGGAGCCAATCCCTCCTGGAGCAATGCAGGGTTAAGGGCATTGCTCAAGGACCCAACAGCTGTGTGGATCCTATTGTGGCTACACTGGGGCTTGAACCACTAACCCAGTCAAGCACCTTAGCCAATAGGCTTAAGAGTCATTAGTCAGTATGATCAAAATGATTCTTTTATTTGTCATTTGTAATGATACTGAAGCCTACCTGTGCAAATGTATTTCAATCCATGTATGTCAGTTTTTTTATTAGTAGAGAATTGTATAAGGGTAGCAGAATGCTTCTCAAAACTGCCCTTTCACAAGCACTTGTGCACTCTCTGAATAAATATCGTTGTTCCAGAACTATGATCACAGAATAATTATCTGTTCCATTTTTCAAAAATACTGTATTGGGATCCTCTTCGCTTTGAGGTAGATATCGCTCTTGCACATTTTCATAAAGTGCTACACAGCAGGATATTGAGTTCTAATTCAACATCAAGTGTTTCTACGGGGCCACAAGGGATAGAAATGTGCTACATCAGAGTAAAATGTACAATATCATAGTCGAGTTAACACTAAATATTTTTCTGTGCATTATTGTCTATGCAGCAACGGGCTACATTCCACACAGTAAAACGTTCAGTGTCAAATCCACTCTTGAACGCATTATGTACTCTGTTGGAGTTGAATGAACACTTGGAGTGTTGTGCGTTACATTCAATTCGCAGACGTACGTATCCAGAGTGACTCGCAACGTTGCAACGTCGATCAGGCATCGGATTTATAGGCAACCCAGCGCAGTGCCTTTCCCCTCATGCACTGGGGCTGAGTAACTGTCTGTATTGGTGGAGACTGCCTGCTTGAAGGGTCATATCGCCTCTCACCCTTTCTCCTGGGACACTAATGAGGGTCAGTTTACTGAAATGGGAAGATGGCTTACAGTCATAACATACTTTAATTCTCTTTTGACAACTGCTTTTGGCTTGACACAACCGACACTGTTGTTTTTATTAAGGTTGTGCTATACTGCACTCTCAGAAAGGATGTGTGAATATCCAACGTCCTATTTGTGTGTTACTTTCAACACACAGATTGTGTGTCAAAGATACAACTTTTGTATCACAAATATACAACGTATATGTTACAAAAAGGGAGACTTCTTGACACAGACTGTGTCGAAAGTACCTAAAATAATTTGACCTTAACTTGACCTGGAGGTTTGTTAAAAAACGACAGGTTATGTGTTGTTTTTTACACGTCTGATTTGAGAGTCTGGTACCTTGTAATAGCACAATGTGCAGGGAACCGAGAACAGTCAGAGGCTCCGGAGGAAGCCGGTCGCCAGGATTCCCGCTGTTTCCGGAATAATCCGCCTTTTCAAAAGACGGGGAGTCGCTGAGGAGCTCCTTAGACAGCTCGCTAATGAGTTCATTTACAGGTTGCCACGCTTCTAAAAGGCCACTTATCTTCGCACGTTTTATATATAGCATGAGACGCATTCCTTCCTAAGCACAAAAGCAGGCGTGCTATACATCTTGTTTAATACTCTGTGCCAGACAAGAGAGGCAGTGGGTGCCCTCTTATGTATAATTGGACCTATAGGGCACAGTTTCATAGACGCATATTCTACCCACATATTCCCCTGCATCTCTACAAGTGTACAGAAATGATGTATTTTTGCGAGGCAAAAAAACACACTCAGTAATGGGGTGTCAAATTCTTTCATGTCCGATCGATCGCTGTTGATTGATCCCGTTCCTGCGAGCCGAGGTCGATAGACTTTTCTGTATGTGTAAATGATCAGAGAGATGTCTGTCTGAAAAGCGGCAGTTTAACCTGGCTCCGTATTTTTCTGCTCTCGCAGAGCTCTGTGCGGTGGCACGGCTGGCTACCCTCACGAAACGGGGGATGTTTTGGGTTCCTGGTTTACATTTACATTATTGGCATTTTGGCAGACGCTCTTATCCAGAGCGACATACAGTTTATTAGACTAAGCGGGAGACATTCCCCCCCTGGAGCAATGCAGGGTTAAGGGCGCCTTGCTCAACGGCCCAACGGCTGTGCGGATCTTATTGTGGCTACACCGGGGATCTAACCACCGACCTTGCGTGTCCCAGTCATGTACCTCAACCACTACTCTACAGGCCGCTGAAGGGAGCCCGGTCTCCACTGCATATCCGCGGTCATAATACGTTCTGACACGTTCATATCAAATTTTCAATTCCAGGCAAAGTAGCTAACATTCCATCAGCTGTTTTCGAAAGGTTACCTCAAACAATAGAAAGTGCCGTGTTTCCAGTCCACACCTCTCCCCCCAGTAAGACCCACCAGTCGCACCAGTGACCTCGCACCTGTACCGCTAATGATGATGAACTATGCAATCAGGCCTGGCAGGTACACACACAGCCCCTAATTATACTCCCTGACCTTATGGGGGCACATTAATTGCTGACAGTATGGGGTTAGTTAGGCCTGGGGCGGGGGGGGGCTGTGGGTGTGTTTTCACCCCCCTTCCTCTGCCCTGCACCCCCTCTCATTATCCGCGGTGGGGAGCTTGCATGCGTTCATTCCCATATAGGAACCTGCATCTGTACCACGGTTTCTTTCTCCTCTCATTCCCTAAATGTCATACACCATTGGCCAATAGGCAACTTCAAATGGCCCGTCAGCCAATCGGCATAGTGGACCGGGATGGCTGGGCATCCTTGACACGTGGTGGGTGTTTGGGGCTGGCGGGCTCCCGACGAGGCGAATTTGCTGGGGAACCGGGTTCCCGACGAAGAGGGTTTTGGGGGAAGCGGATTTCGGGGAAACCGGGTTCCCGGCGAGGCGGGTTTTCGGGGGAAGCGGATTTCGGGGAAGCGGGTTTCCTGGGCTAAGCGGGGCGGTTCCCGCGTGCGTGTGAGAGCCGGACGGAGGTAAATTCCTGGAACAGGCGGCGTTCCGGAGGCGTTAACGACCGCTTGCCGCTCGTGGTGAACTCTCGGAAAAGAGCGCTGCGTGCCAGAGACCACGCTGCGCTGCTGAAACGGCTCCCTTCACCGGGAGGGAGGGAGGGAGGGAGGGGGGGAGAGAGGGAGGGAGGGAAGGAGGGAGGGAGGGAGGGAGGGAGGGAGGGGGGGAGACTCCTCCACACGCTCAGCTTCGGGCACAAAATCAGAGCTTCGTTTTTTTCTCCTCTGTGTGAAAAAATGTGCAGGTTCAACAACAAGGAAAGCAACACAGAGTTCCCCATGTGTTTCCCATGGCAGGGATATTTCGGGCAACTGCAGTTGTTTCATTACAGGGTTTGTGCTACAGGTCCTAATCCTCTTTGTGGTGGTGGCTGGATGGCCCAGGCAGGGTGGGACAGGACAGTGTGACAGTGTGGCTCACCCAAACCTCACGGGGGGGCTAGTCTGTGTGTCATGCCATCGCCGCCCCTGGCCTCCATGGTCACATCTCCATAGTAACTTATTTCCTCGTGTGTTCCTTTCTGACTCACTGGCCAGGTGATGCCATTACAGCCAGAGAGGACCGCAATAGGCAGGCGCTAATTTCCGCGGGAGTGGTTAATCGGAAAGGGGGTGATGCGGTCCCTCAGGAGAAACTAGTTTTGATTTGTGCAAGCCCTTCATGGCTTGGCTAGGCGCATGCCTCTTAAACGTGGGGTGGGGGACACAGAGGAAGTGCAAAGGGGGGGGAAACATCACGCTAGCTGCAGCATCCTGCGGTCGGTCTAACGTCGGTGAACTTTAGGTCGTTGTACCGTATGTAAATCTTCAAATGTGCTTGGAAGTGCCTGAGGCTTTCAGATGAACACAGACAGCTTATCTGGTGGATACCTTTCCCGTCTCTCTCTCTCTCTCTCTCTCTCTCACTCTCTCTCAATTACGCCTATGCGGGCGCTAAAAATAAACCTTAAACGAAGGAAACTAACTCCAGTTTTAGTGGGACTTCGATCCCTCAAGGTCAGACCACAGGATGTATAAATAAACAGACGGGGGAATATGGAGGGGGGAGTTGTGGAGTCGGCAGCAGAATTACAGAGGGTGGGCGGGGGATCAATGCAGACTGGATTTCTAGCGTGTTTTGCAGCCATTTCTTTGTGGAGATACGGTTGGATCTCAGCCTTGGACAGATTATGGACAGACGAGTTCACACAGTATTACTAAAGCATACGGGACTTCAGCTGATTAAGTACGTAATCAACTGATGTCACGTGTACTTAACAATATTGCATGCAGCCATTGTTATTGCATTTTTCAAGTAAATCCAAGGATTAATCGCAGTGCACCTGAATGGTGAAAAGTAGAACCATTGACAGAGCTAGAGGGGGCGTCGGGGAGGAGCGTCTGTGTTTTTTAAAGATATTTTTTAGGCCTTTTTCAGCTTTATTGGACAGTATATAGTATAGAGAGACAGGAAGAATGGGAGCGAGAGAGAGGGGAAGACATGCGACAAATGTCGGACGGTCGGATTCGAACCGCCGACGTCGCGGCTCGCAATGAGCATGCAGTTAGTGCTCTACAGGCTGCGCCACCAAGACACCCAAGGTCTCAGGACTCTTGATTCAGGTGATGTGAAGGAGAGGGGAGCACTGCAGATGACAAGGATGGGGGTGGGGGGGGGCTTTTTAAACCATGGCACATTATGATGTCACATTTATTCCGCCTCACCCCGCCCGCCAAATAGGCCCCCCCCCCCGCACGCACGTCTGGCTGATCAGCACGCCACGGCGGCCGTAACCTGGTAACCGGAACGCGGCGGAGAGCGGAGAGCAGAGAGCATCAGCGCTCCACGCAGCGCCCTCCGTGAGCGCTCACCTCCACCGGCGCCTCACACCCCGTGCCCATTAGCTCCTCACCGCACCAACAGGACGCCGGCTACGTCTCCATTATTTACGACGCTCATTACCCGCTGCACTCAGCGAAAGGCCCCGCGTTCGCCGCCACCTGCTTCATAAAACGCCGCTAAATATCACGGTTGCCATGTTACTCCGCGCCGAGTTCGTCGAATTAGTGAGCTGGACGTTACGGAGGCCGCGGTCTCGACGGTGCAGAGCTTCGCCAGATGGAGCAGCCTCGCACGCGATGTTGACAAACGCATGAAGTCACGCACCCATCCTGCCACGGTGGAGTGAAAGCCCCAAAAAGCTTTTAGCCCTCCTGTTCCTCGTTATCATGCACTGAAATGACTCTATGAAAGATGACAAGGTGCTGTCTTTCTTTAAGCTAAATTTGGAGCGGAAGTACGGCGGCCATCTTTACATTTTACGCATGTAGAGCAGCCATAAACAAAAACAATAATAATCTTTGGAGCGATGTGGAGCTCTGCCTGTCTGTTATATTTGAAATATGTCTGTTTGTATTCGAATATTTGAAAGTTCTACCCTAGTTGCTTTGTCAATGTGAGGCGGGCCACAGAAAACACGTTTTTATGAATTATTTTTGTGGTGAGCCGGGAAAGATTGGGAGCCGCTCCTTCAACAGTACGGGCGCCTGTCTCGTTCCGCAGGTTATGACGTATCCAGCCACACGACTGACGGACGGGACGGGCGGGGCCAGCGGCGCCTCCTGCAGGAGCTCGACAGCAACGACACCGAAGAGGAAACGACCCCCAAAAACTGCACCGAGCCAGGTAAGGGAGAGCCGCTTCCTTCACCCCCGCAGAGACCTCCCATATTAAAAATTCCCATATTAAAATTCCCTGCACGGGATTCCCGGCGTTCCGTTCGGATTCCCGTGATTGGTGCCGTTCTTTTTCCCGAGCCGCCCGCGGTCAGCTCCGAGGGTCGAGCGGCCCTGGTATTTACCCTGCCCTCGTTGACGTCACTCGCGGTGGGAGCGGGACCCGCGCGTTGGGGGTAATGACGCAGCGAGGGTGCTCGAATCCAGCCCCCCTTCAGCTCGCGTCAGGCAGGCCCGGCCCTGATCGCTCCCTCGCTCCGTCGCCCCGGCTGATGTCACTGCCTCTCGGCCACGTCCCACGTTCCCCTGCTGCGCGCTCGCCTGCGATTGGTCGAACGGAAGGGTGGGTCAGGATTCGCTGAACTACCCTGCCGGGCCCCAGAAACGTTCTCCTTCTCTGCGAGTTCAGGACGAACGCTGACCCCGGGCTGGCCTGTTTCGGCTGGGGGGGGGTCAGCTCTGCTCTCCCCCCAGCTCGGCGGATGGCGGCCATGTTCTCCGGCTGACATGCTGTTGTTGCTAGGATACGCTTGAAGGTGACTGGCTCAGCACATGGGCGTGGCGTTGAAATGGGGATGAGGTGGTTGGTGTAGAGCAGGGGTCAGCAACCCTGGTCCTGGAGAGCCACGGGGTTGTTACTCAGCACTTAATTGATCAATTAAAGAAAGTCGATTACTGGCCTCCAGGACCAGGATTGCCGACCCCTGGTGTAGAGGGTCCAGCCAGTGCATGCTAACACACACAGCCTGTCCTGTTATCCACCCACACTTCTGATTGGCTAATTAGGTGTCATAGGGGAGTGTCTTCACATAAACCCATTGGATGGCTTGTCTCTTGAATGGAATGGAGCCAACTGAACATACTTAAAATAAAGTATCTTCAAGGCATGGCAACATTCCTAATATTTGGGCAAATTAATGTATATTTTAAATACCTATATTTGAAAGATATTTTTCATTATGTTGTCGTTATATTTGGAATATACTGTATATTTCCAATATATTGCTGCGCATTCCTGTTCAGTTATCTGTATCTGTGGACCAGGGGTGTGAAACTCCAGTCCTGGAGGGCTGCAATATCTGCTGATTTTAAGTTCATTTCAGGCAGTGTCTCTTAAACTATGGGTTGGGACCCATAATATTTAATGGGAGTGTGTGATCAGGGTCCTAGAATGAGTCTGTAGTCCACTCGGCTCTGCAAGTGTGTGTAAAGGTACTACATTTCTAATTTGAGTCCTGACATCAAAAGTATGTTGGTCCTGATATTAAAAGGTTTGAAGAATCTGTGATTTTTCTATTGATTGGTTGAAGAGTCCACTCACCTTGTTCCTAAGGCCTTGATTGGCTACTGATTGAGGGGGAAAAAATAAAAATACCAGCAGTCACTGTGGCCCTGCAGGAGTGGAGTTTGGCCCCCTGCTTTAGACAGATTGCAGTAATTGGCCCCCCGAAAGGCAGCCCCTGAGTTTTTTGGGGCCCTACGGAAAGCTTGAGATTGTGATTGCGGACTGCGGGGGTGGGGGTGGGGGCACCTTTCCACAGGTGGGGTGGGGGCCACAAGCCAGCAGTAACTCTGGGGACGCAGGCCAGCGCCGCTGAGGGCCAGAAGAAGAAGCTCTTCACCGTCTCCCCGCCTCCCGCGGACTGCGCTGGGGAGGTTCAAAGTCTACAGAATGAAATGTGGATTTTAATTAGCACCGCTTCTTATCCTCCACGGAGATGCCAACTGGGCCAGATTCCAGTTCCGCGTTTGGATTGTAGATGATGACCACTTTTATGCAGAGAAAAAAGAGAAGGCTGGATTTCAATATTGTTTCTTCATATCTTTTTTTTTCTTCTTCTTCTTCTTCTTCTTCTTCTTCTCGGAAATGTTCTGACTCTGCCCGTACCCACTGAGCGAACGCTAACGGGCTAATTAAGGGAGGCTTACCGCGCAGAACGCAAGCAGAGACGAAGGAGGTGTAATCAGTGCAGAGGAGGAAAACCGATATCCCGCTATAGCCTGCATGAGTGCGACTCTCCATTAATGTGTTGTGGTAGTCATGCCACCCTTTCCATGCACAAAATGTCCGCCATTATTGACATGGTGGGGGTAACCCATAGCCTGGTGGCTAAGGTGCTCGACTGGGACCCAGAAGGTTGGTTGGGTCAAACCCCAGTGGGCCCTTCAGCAACCCTGCTGTAACATCCAGCTATGCCAGCTTGACCAGCTTGAAAAGTGGTCAACCTAGTCATAAGCTGGTTTAGCTGGGTATGAGCTGCTCAACCAGCTACTGCTGGTAGCTTGTCTGTTTCAAAACATAGCTTGAGCTGGTCAAACCATTTCAAGCTGGGAGCTGGTCTGAACTGGTTAACCAGCTAATACATGTCGAGCTGGGAGCAGGTCTGATCAACTGGTCAACCTGCTAAACCATGTTGAGTTTGGAGCTAGTCTGAACTGGTCAACCTGCTAAGCCATGTTGAGTTTGGAGCTAGACTGAACTGGACAACCGGCTTGCTCCAAAACTCGGGCTATTTTTTATCAGCAGGGAAGGCCCCCGCTTAGTCAAAATCAACTCGGGTAAGTGGCTTTGGATAAAAGCGTCAGCTACGTAGCTGTAAACTATTTAGGTTTATTCAGTGTACGGGGTACAGTGTCTGATATGTTTCACATGAGCTTTTACTGTACCTGTGTGCCATGATAGGGAGTGTGAGCATGCGGTATTAAAAATGTATTTTTCAATCACTTCATCTCCTCCAAAACAAATTGCTTTAAAAAAAAAAAAAGTATATGCCCTTCCTTTGCCATTGCATAGCAACCTCTTCCATCCCGCTTATTGGTTTGAGAAATTGAGGCCAAGGGCGGAATATCCCCTGACATTGTTCTGAAAACTGAAATTATTGCCTGTTTGGGTTTAGGGTCAAGGGACTGTCCTGTCGTGGGAATCATAATTTAGCCCCCCTGTGTGTGGAGGGTCCAGGGGGGTGATTTGTTGATTAGAGTCAGTGGGCCTTGGGCTTCAGCCTGTGCAGGGAGTGAGACCACAGCCTTCCGGTGTCTATTGCTATTACCTGTCTATATGGTGAAAGGTCCAGTTTTAATTCAGAGAATTTAGAGAATAACTGAATATGTAGAGAGTACAACACGGGCCATATGTAACAGTACACAGTAACAGTTCATTTAACACTGAGAATTTGGTAACTCTTTATTTTACAGACCATTACTTACCTAATACTTGCTGGGTAAATACCAGGTACTATGTATTTACTATTAAACTAACTATTAAAAAGCTGTAAAATAAAGTGTTACTGAATATTTTCTGTGCACATGTACATCCACAGTGTAGTATAGTTGCACTACTTTAGCACGGTGTAGTATAGCGCACGGCTCCGTTCGGCCAAATTCAAATGTAACTGTTATAAATGGCCCTTCTCACCCGTCTTTCGGGCACCTCTGTGTACCTGTGAGGAGCACTAATGTTCCCCGCCTTGGTGAGACGCTCTGGATGAACATGTCTCTTAGTGAATGAGGACTTTGATGGAGGGCTTTACCCTCTCTGTTCTGCACCAAAACTGATACCTCAGCAGCTGAGGCTGTCATCCTGTCCCATGGATTTTCTATTTTAAGAGTAGTGGCAAGCACACACGCTATGATTAATGCGCAGAAGGAGAAGGTATGGATTTATTTCCGATAGCACATCGATAGCTATTGCGCCCATGATAATGTGGAACCATAAACCCTGTGTGTATACACGACTTATTATTTTTAACTTGCCATCAAAATATACAAAAGATACAATGTGCCTTTTGGACAGTGAGTAACGTTAGCCTTGATGCAGATTCAATACTTAATGTTTCATGAATCAGAAAGCTATGAGTGCAGTTGTCCAAAGTGGATACTGCAACATTAAAATGGACTAGATACATAGTTGATGGTACATATTGTCGTATAAGAACACTGTTTTTGTTCAGCACATGTTTAGGTAATTTTACACACGGAAGCCACTCCTGGACTTCTTGAAATTCACGTGCATTTGGCCAAATTGAGGAACGCTTAAGGTATAGATGGCCTCCTCTCTTCTTTGAAGAGCAAAATTAAAAAATTAAAAAGTCCATTGCTTTCAGTTAGCAGTTATGATCGTTACATCAGCATTAGAATGTTCATTGAAGAACAGTCTTGTCACATGTTTGTGACCTCACACCTTGACCCCTTGAAGAGTAGGTTTGTTGGAATCAACATTTGTTTTATCAACATTCTGTGTTAGTGTTCTAGAACATCAGTGCTTTCAATCACCAGTGGTGATTGTTACATCCTCATTAGAATGTCCAGTTAAGAAGATTCTAATCACACATTTGTGATCTCACCCCTGAAAGGGTGAGAGGGTGTAAGGAATCAGGGGCCAGTGGTGTCCTGGCGTTCCTCTGACCTGCTGCTTCACCTAGTGCGCCTGTGTCATCAGCCTCAGTGCCTTTCATCCCAGCCCCAGTGCTTTCTGCTGGATCCGTGCTGATGCTAAACAAGTTATATTTAGAAAGAGACGCTTAATGTCTTGTTTCTGCTTAATTATGCCTTCCCTGCTGAAACGCTTTAATTATTTTAATTGGAATTATTTGTGCTTTTTGCACAGCAGAGTGCTCTCCACAACGCTCCCTCCCTCCCTTCCTCCCTCCCTCAGCTCCCATCCTTCTCTTAATTTCTCTCTCTCCCTTGCCCTCTCTCTCTCCCTTGCTCTCTCCATCTATCTCAGCTTTCATCCTCTCTTTACTGCTTGCTCTCTCTCTCTCCATCTCCCTCAGCTCTCATCCTTCTCTTAATTTTTCTCTCCCCCTTGCCCCCTCTCCCTCTCTCCCTTGCTCTCTCCATCTATCTTTCATCCTCTCCTCTCTCTCTCTCTCTCTCTCTCTCTCTCTCTGTCCGCCCGAGCACTCATCACCATCTTTATCCCTCTCTCTGTATCTCTATCAGTCTCACTCGATATATATCATCCATCTCCTCTCCCTCTCTCTCCGTCCCCCTCGCCCCCCTCTTCCCCATCGCTCTCTTTGCGTCTTGCCTCCTCTCTTTATCCTCTCAGTGTTATGATTTCTCCTAATCGAACGGATAACTCAGTTTAGTCTCGTTTTTTAACGCATGGCGTGTTGTGACAGCGTGCGAGCAAACGCAGGCTGGTAGTTTCCCCACTACGAGGGCTGTGTACAGAACATAACGCTGCTCTTTGACCAGATCTCTCCCTGCAGCTGTATGTGGGTACTCACTGTCAGTTAGTCAGGCCGTATAGCTTATAGCTGTAGTCACTGCCAACCCATAATGAGGGATGATTTATTTATTTGAGCGCAGATGGACATGATGTCAAGCTATATTAATGTTAATTATTTTATTATGTAGCAACTTGAATATGCGTGTGTGTGTGTGTGTGCATGTGTGTGTGCGCATCCCCAAAATTAAATAAAAACAGTTGTGTGTGTGTG
Source organism: Conger conger (assembly GCF_963514075.1). Taxonomy (NCBI): domain Eukaryota; kingdom Metazoa; phylum Chordata; class Actinopteri; order Anguilliformes; family Congridae; genus Conger; species Conger conger. The sequence continues at coordinate 7,996,599 of NC_083761.1, forward strand.
TGTGTGTGTGTGTGTGTGTGTGTGTGTATTTATCGAGCCTGCCGATATTTCAGTTTCATACATAGTTCTGCCCTCTTGCCCAATTGACACCGGGTGATTCAACCTTTGCTGTAGTGTAGATTTCACCTTTGCTGTACTATAGATTTCACCTTTGCTGTAGTGTAGATTTCACCTTTGCTGTACTATAGATTTCACCTTTGCTGTAGTGTAGATTTCACCTTTGCTGTACTATAGATTTCACCTTTGCTGTACTATAGATTTCACCTTTGCTGTAGTGTAGATTTCACCTTTGCTGTACTATAGATTTCACCTTTGCTGTACTATAGATTTCACCTTTGCTGTAGTGTAGATTTCACCTTTGCTGTACTATAGATTTCACCTTTGCTGTAGTGTAGATTTCACCTTTGCTGGAGTGTAGATTGCACCGTAGTTTGCCTTTTCCCGCTGTGAGAAAAATGTCCGTACCCTTGATAGCTGTCCTTCCGCGACCTCATTAACAGAAATGACTGCCATCAGTCTCCCCCACTCCTCCTCCGCCAAGGTCACGCTTGTCACCGAGAAATAGGGTGGTGGGGTCAGGGTTCGAGGAGCGCCTCTCAGCTCAGCTCCGACCCCAACCCCTACCCCGATTACGCGTGTACATATGGATCAGAGAGGATTGTGGGACGGCAGCGATCACCAATTCCGTCTCGCTCAGTAATGGAAAAGCCGGCTCGGCTGCAGTATTTGTGCTCTGTTTTGGTAAAGGCATCGTCGGCGATGAGTCATCGTGTATGTGACCTTTTAAAGAAGCACTTGCTGTGTGCTCTAACGCAGCAGGGGGCTGGGGGGGTGGTGGGGGGGGGTCTGTGTTGAAATGATGACGTGTCGTCTCTTCAGATCCAGACGCCGGAAGAGGAGAGCTCTGCTTGCCTCTTTTGTTTGGTTTTTTTTTTTCTCTTTTTTTCGGGGAGGTGTGGAGTGGCTGCTGATTGCTCACTCACTGCCCCGCTGATACGCACCCCAGTCAAGGCCTTCCTTTAACTCATTTCCCTTCCAGCGTTCTCTCCCCCTCGCCCCCTCCCCCCCCGCCACATCCCATCTCTCACCTTCCCTTCCTGCGTTCTCTCCCCCTCGCTCTCTCTATCGCTCTCTCCAATCACTCTCTCTATCACTCTATCGCTCTCTCCTCTCAATCTCTATCACACCCTCTATCGCTCTCTCTCCTCTCTTCCTCTCTCTCATCACTTCCTTTATTGCTCTCTCCCCTCTCTTCTCTCTCCTACTCTCTCCCTCTCTCCCCATCACTCTTTCTATTGCTCTCTCTATCACTCTCTTCTCCCCTTTATCTCCATCACTTTCTTTATTGCTGTCTCTCTCTCCTCCTCTCTATCTCCTCTCTTCTCTCTCCCGCTCTCTCTCTCTCCCATCACGCTCTCTATTGCTCTCTCTCTCCATCACTCTCTCTATCGCTCTCTCCTCTCAATCTCTATCACTCCCTCTATTGCTGTCTCTCCTCTCTTCCTCTCTCTCATCACTTCCTTTATTGCTCTCTCCCCTCTCTTCTCTCTCCTACTCTCTCCCTCTCTCCCCATCACTCTTTCTATTGCTCTCTCTATCACTCTCTCTTCTCCCCTTTATCTCCATCACTTTCTTTATTGCTGTCTCTCTCTCCTCCTCTCTATCTCCTCTCTCCTTTCTCCCCCTCTCTCTCCAACACTCTCTCCCCCACTCTCTCTCTCTGTGTCTCTCTCTCTCGTTACGTAAAGGCCTCTGTTTTCCCTGTGTGTCGTTGGCTCTTGATTTTAATTGTGGAGCCCCGCGGCGGGTGTTGATTTTGCACCTTGTTGTCGTGCCGACGGGGCGAGGAGCTTCTGTTCCTGGATCAGGGGCTCACGCCCGGGCGCTCCAGCGTGCAATCAACGAGCCCCGGGCGCTAATTAAATCTCCCTGTTTGTCATGTAATAATGCTTTTTATACAGTGGAGTGAAAGGTATGGGAGAGCGGGGTCTGTTGTGACATGGGGTTGATTGTAACACAATGTTTTCTGAGCGGGAAATTGACATGAAACCGGTCCAAGGTGAAAGACAATGTGTATGGGGGTGTGAAAACAAGCAGGCTAGCTTGTTTCTAATCGGGCAAAAAAAAAACATCGGGTAACAATGGACCCTGTGTTACAACAGACCCTGATCTCCCCGTACTACTACCGGTGCTGTACTAGAACATCACTGTCTTTACAAACAATTATTTGGATTATCGTATAGTAACAAGCTCAAAATCTACATCCTGAAACCATTCTTTTTTTTATAGGTTTATGGCACGCGAGACAGCATGTCACACACAATGCTAAATAGTTATTGGATGGTGATTACAAGCAGAGGAGGAAGGTCCAGGGGTCAGGCAGTAAAAGTCCTGCCCTGCGTGTCTTCCACCCATGACCTCAGCCAGACTTCACCAATTAGTTCAACCTCCCGGCTGAAGTTTTGTGCTAATTAGCAAATCCAGGTGGTTGGGCCAAAATACCGGGAAGGACTTTGACTTTCTGAACCTGGATTTTTCCGCCTCTGATTACAAGAAGAACGTATTTAGAAAAATGTGTAAAATAAAAAACAAATAAAAGCACAGCTGCTGAATAGCGATTGGCTGTCCCAAATTCAGGAAGGGGAAAAGCGAGAGATGCATTAAAGGCTGCACGTGTTAGCAAGCGGCTTAACATAGCGACTGCAGATCGCTTTCCTCACTTCTCTGAGAGAGGAGCTCTGTGGCGGAGTCGATCTGGGAATTCAGCTACCTGTGAATTTCCCCCTCCCCTGGGCAGGCAGCCTGTCCGAACGCGAGGGCTCCTTATTAAATTCCCTTTTCCTCTGCTCCCCTGGCCAGACCTTACTCATTCATGCACTTCCTGTGCTTGGCTCCCCCCCCCGGGGCTTTGAGCCGGAATGGCGGAGAGAGGTAAAGGGTTTCAGTCCCGGTGTTTTTGGCAGGTTCGGCTTGAGCGCCGTGGTAATGATCTGTCTGGCACCGGAGGGGAAGCAGTGGAAGAGGGAGAGAGAGCGAGAGAGAGAGAGAGAGAGAGAGAGAGAGAGAGAGAGAAGGAGTGAGAGATACAGGGATAGTGGGAGAGAGATACAGGGATGGAGAGAGAGAGATGCAGGGATAGAGAGAGAGAGAAGGAGTGAGAGATACAGGGATAGAGGGAGAGAGAGAGAGATACAGGGATGGAGAGAGAGAGAGATGCAGGGATAGAGAGAGAGAAGGAGTGAGAGATACAGTGATGGAGAGGGAGAGAGACAGAAACAGAGAGCATGAAACAGAGAGACAGAGAGTGAGATAGAGCAAGCAGGAGAGAGAGTGATTGAGAGAGAGGGAGCGTGAGACAATGAGAGAGGAAAAGAAAGAGGGAGAGAGATAAAGAAAGAGAGAGTATGAATGAGAGACAGAGACTGAGAGAGAGAGAGAGAGAGAGAGAGAGGGATTGAGAGATATTTAAAAAACGCCTTTAATAGAAAATCTTCCTGAAACAGAAATTAAAACCAGGCAACAAAAAAAGAAACAAACCTGGGGAGAGGGAGACGGAGAGAGAGAGTGAAAGAGAGAGAGAAAGAGGAAGAGTGAGGGAGATTGAGAGAGAGGGAGAAAGAGAGTGAGGGAGATTGAGAAAGAGAGAGAGGGAGGTCTCTCGGGAGCACCACACAGTTATTTAAAGGCCCGTGTTGTTTCGATTGCTCCACCAGAGGGGAGATGTCTTCATCAGTGCGGAGCGAGCAGGAGAGCGGGAGGGGGGCGGGAGAGCGGGAGGGGGGCGGGAGAGCGGGAGGGGGGCGGGGGGGTTCGTTAGGGAGAAGTGATTAATTACAGGGAGATCCCGGGGCGGCAGTGGGAGGGTGTGTGGGAGGAAACACTGCTCCAGCTCCGGTTGGAACGCCGGAACGCCGGGAAAACTGGGCCAGTGGAGCGTCACTGCCCATCACAGAGTGACTGTGTGTTACCCCAGCCTCTATCTGCATGTACCCTGCGTCTGTATTTACCCCTGCGTCTGTATTTACCCCAGTATTTACCCCTGAATCTGTATTTACCTCTTCATCTGTATTTACCCCATCATCTGTATTTACCCCTGCGTCTGTATTTACCTCTTCCTCTGTATTTACCCCATCATCTGTATTTACCCCTGCGTCTGTATTTACCCCTGCATCTGTATTTACCCCATCATCTGTATTTACCCCTGCGTCTGTATTTACCCCTGAATCTGTATTTACCCCATCATCTGTATTTACCCCTGCGTCTGTATTTACCTCTTCATCTGTATTCACCACTTCATCTGTATTTACCCCTACATCTGTATTTACCCTGCATCTGTATTTACCCTGCATCTGTATTTACCCCACATCTGTATTTACCTCTTCATCTGTATTTACCCCTGTATTTACCCCATCAACTGTATTTACCCCTGCATCTGTATTTACCCCTGTATTTACCCCGCATCTGTGTTTACCCCTGCATCTGTATTTACCCCATAATCTGTATTTACCCCCTTCATTTGTATTTACCCCTGCATCTGTATTTACCCCTGCTGCAAACAGCACAGCTTTTAATGCCGATTCACTGGGCAGCCCGTAGTCTAGTGGCTAAGCTACATGACTGGGACCCAGATGGTTGGTGGTTCAAGCCCCAGTGTAGCCATGACAAGCTGTTGAGCCCTTAACCAGACATTGGGGATATCCCACCTCCAGCTTAGTCTAATCAACTGTAAGTCATTCTGGATAAGAGTGTCAGCTACACTGCTGTCTTTTGGCCGAACCGCAGATCTTTGGTCTGAACAGCTATGAGCTAAAGAGAACACACTCCGCTAACAGACCTGGCATGACAAAGGGCACCGCACAATGCTTGCGTCCACTCAGTGGTTTATTCCCAGTCCGGCACCCCCCCCCCGTCCCCTCTCAATAGCCTGTCTTGCTCATTGCTTTGTTTAGCTCGTTTCGCCCTGGTGTCAGCCATATCTGTGCTAAATGGGTGAATTGAAACTGCAGATCTGTCAGACTTTTTCCTCTCTCTCTGCTGCCGCCTCCCCCCCTTCCGGTCTGTTTGTCATCCCTTTCGGACTACTAGAGAGAGCCCTGCTAGAGTCCATGCTAGTGACAGGGACGACTTTAACCCTTTGAATAGTCAGGTTTTAAAAAAAAGAACTCTTTGAGCCAGTGTTCTAGAACTCCATTGCTTCCGATGACCAGTGGGGATTGTTACATCAGCATTAGAATGTTCGGATAAGAGCGTTCTGTGACTTCTGTCTGGATCTGGTCTTCATTCCACTCAGCAAGCAAACATGGCCACACCGTGATACAGCGGATATAGGACAGTCTAATCCCGACTGGGGCCTCTCTGTGTGGAGTCTGCATGTTCTCCCCGTGTCTGTGTGGGTTTGCTTTGGGTACTCCGGTTTCCTCCCACAATCCAAACCCATGCAGGTTAGGTCACCGTAGATGGGGTGGGTGGGGAAGGTTAACAGGGCATGGATGAGCATGGATGTTCTGTAAACCTACCCTGTGTAAATATAAGTTACATTTAAAAATCTTCCCGGGTTAGTTCTGTTCCTCCATCAACACTCAAGCATTGGGATTTTGATCTGAGCCAATCTGAAAAAAAAAAAAAAAAAAAACCAACCCAAATTTGCAGAAAGTAGTTTGATATGAGAATATTTATTTCTTTACTCACAGCAGAGCGAACTCGAATCAAACAATCTTTAAATAAAAAAACAGCGCCCTCTCGGGTGATTATCCCGGCGGGGGTTTCGGAGAGGCTGGGTCTGTGGCTGATGGCTTGTTTGTGCTCCTTTGGGGCGGGATGCTTGCCACGCGGTCTCATTACGCCCGGCGCGGAGGATTAGGGATGAGGAAATCTCTCCGCTGTCCTTTCTCCCAAAATTAATTGCGCTGCTGTGGTGAAACCTGAGAGCAGACGTGTCGTCTTCTCGCTGCGCGGACGGTGTCTGGTGCCTTCAACGCCCCAATAACTCTAGATCCTCTTCGTATTTATTTTGTCGCACGCACATTTCTCAGGTGCCCCGAAACCCAATTATTACAGTCTGGCAGGAGGCTAAGAGGGAGGATGTAATTAAAGAAGCTTTCTGCTGGAGATGGCAGTGGCTGTTGTCATGTAAAGTCTCTGTGCTTCTCTTCCTCATTGTGATAGTGTTCATGTAAAGTCCCTGTGCTTCTCTTCCTCATAGTGATAGTGTTCATGTAAAGTCCCTGTGCTTCTCTTCTCTTCCTCATAGTGATAGTGTTCATGTAAAGTCTCTGTGCTTCTCTTCCTCATAGTGATAGTGTTCATGTAAAGTCTCTGTGCTTCTCTTCCTCATAGTGATAGTGTTCATGTAAAGTCCCTGTCCTTCTCTTCCTCATAGTGATAGTGTTCATGTAAAGTCCCTGTCCTTCTCTTAGTCATAGTGATAGTGTTCATGTAAAGTCTCTGTGCTTCTCTGTGCCTCTCTTCCTCATAGTGATAGTGTTCATGTAAAGTCTCTGTGCTTCTCTGTGCCTCTCTTCCTCATAGTGATAGTGTTCATGTAAAGTCGCTGTCCTTCTCTTCCTCATAGTTATAGTGTTCATGTAAAGTCCCTGTCCTTCTCTGTGCCTCTCTTCCTCATAGCGCTGATTGTGCAGTGTTGCATGATACTTTTGATTTGGAATAAAAAGCTTAGGATTCGGACACTTCCTGCCGGGCCCTTGAATCTTTAACCAGCTCCCGGTTTTCCTCTGTAACTGCGAATTTAAGATCTGACTCAGTTAACCAATCAAGGCGGCCTTTCCGGCTCAAAGTGTAAAACAAACTCGATTTATACTTTAAAAAAATGCCGTGCAATATTTTGTTCCCCTTAAAAATCATCATCGACATTTTTGGTAGACCTTTGAGGGATAATTTAAAATAGCAGAAGAACGGTGTAAAGGGGGGACCTTTCATCTCTAATGCTATGCGTCCATGCGGCCTTCATGTCCTGAAACGGGTCTCATTACGGCGGTCAGGTGCGGAGACGCGGCGGAGCCCAGCTGGCGTCTCCGTTAAAGCCCCTCCCTCTCCCCTATACCTGGCCGTGGCCTTTGCTTCCTGCCGTTCGCACGTTTGAAGAGAGGATTCCTCAGTGTTTGAAGAGCGCTTCTGGACCAAAGGGGACCTATGAGGCAGCTCCAAATATGGAATCCTGTAGGAGAGGGCTGGGGGGGTAGATGTAAGGTATCGTGGCTTGTCGCTGGGGCGATACCCTTTAGGTGCAAAACGTTCTGTAAATAAATGTCTCTCGGCTATTTCTCTCGGTTATAAATAGACCCTTCTTCTTATGACGAGGGGAATTTTAAGTAGGGATACCAACTATTGTAAAATGCCAGGACTCAACCTTTTCACAGACTTTCTGTGAAATTACCCTTTAAAAAACCCAGCAGTGTTGCCTTCTCAAAACAGGCACAGCTCTCCCCCAGAATTTGCACTTTTCTCATTTTAAAGCTTTCGGATTGAGGACACGATGGAGGCTGGTGAATCTTGTTACTCAGACCTCTAAAACACCTTCTGATGTCAAGCTGACGATCTCCGGTCCCAGCGACGGAGAAGTGTTTCCCTCTCATCTCCAGATCAATATTCTACCCCCGAGGGCTCGGCTGCAGACACTGTCGAATCTCAGTGCCAGGTGCCAGGAGTGTGCGTATGTCAGACATCAGGCGTTTGTTTCTTTAATCCTCTTCCCCCTTTCTCTCCCTCTTCCTGCGCGGCGCAGCCCTTTGCATCGCACTGAAATATTTCAAAATTTATTTGGCGTGCCGCTAGACTCATGCCAACACCCATGGGCTTGGTGGATCAACTGTCACTGTCATATTAGGTTCTGAACATCAACAAAAAAATAAAACTTCTGATAGGAATGCAGGGTAAATAAAAGTAAAAAAACTAAACAAAAAAAACAATGAGGTTCGAAGATGTTTGTGTATGCACATGTAGGGATGAATCTTAAAATTATTTTTACAAGGAGCAAAATATGAGAAAGGGCCCCTGCTTGCACACACACCCATACACACACATACACACATAAACAAACATACACACATACACACACATACACACATAAACAAGCATACACACATATGCACACATAAACAAGCATACACACACATAAACATGCCTACACACACATACACACATAAACAAGCATACACACATATGCACACATAAACAAGCATACACACATACACACACATAAACCAGCATGCGCACACATACACGTGCATACACACACACAAGCATGCACACACATACACATGCATACACACACACATACACACATAAACAAGCATACACATGCACACACATGCACACACATACACAGGTACACACACAAGCATACACGCGCATACACACACACACGCACATATACATACACACATACACAAACATAAGCATACACACACACACGCACACATACATACACATACACATACACATACACACACACACGCACACATACATACACACACACATACACATACACATACGCACACACACGCACACATACACACATACACCCCTCACCTCCGGGGACCCCCTAGACCTGCTAGTGTCCAGTAAAGCTTTCCCTGGTCTACTCCTCAGTTCTGCCCCCCTGTGTGTGTGTCGGACCGTAATGGGGCATCAGCCCTTCTGTGGGATGCACGTGCTCTCAGGAATATGTCCCAGCCCCCGAGTCGGCATATGCCTGGTTTGTGACGGGAACGTCTTTCCGGTTTCCACATTAATTTTACAGCATAATATAACGTGAGTCTTTACCCCCCCCCCCATGGTTTAGGATCCATTCTGGTCGCTAGTTCCTGAAAGGCTCCAATAGCGAATGCGACTGTTTATATTTTCGTGGTCTAAATCCGGCAGCCCTAGCCCTAGGCCCCACGGTGTCGACAGGGTCCCTTCCCTTCCCGGCCTGTCAATCCTCACGGCCGCACGGCTGCGTAACCGGGTTACGAACCCGCGCTGGCCTCCGCTCCACGGAGCTCTCTGTCCGCACACTTATTAAAGACGCTGCGCCATCAAAACGGCCACGTTTCATCGGCGCGGCGCGGAAATAAACATCGACCTTTCCACCAGGACCCGTTGTTTATACCTGATGCGTCACATTATCTCCGCTGTGTCCTGTAACTGCGAGATATGTACGGTGTGCGCATTTTAATATAGAGAAATGACGTTTCTTCGTTAATACTAGCACTAGCTCGGGCGAGTGCTCGCACGAGATCTGGCCGCCCGCGGGAAAGCGTTGCCAGCCGAACTGCATGTTTTCTGTGGTGTTAACTGAAACCGAGGGGGTAATTAGCATGCAGTGCAAGCCCAAAGACCTTCGACATGTGGCTATGAAATCCACCGATGAGACAATAGTTATTCCCTGTATTTGCTACATTCATTTGGCACGCATTTATTCAGCTGTAATTAAATAAAATCACCGCCGGTACTAATTCAAGTACAGTATATGTGACCTTAAATCTGTGACCTTAAAGCGCTGTGACTGTTAGTAATCCGCGTACGTTCTGTAATATATTTGAACAGCGGTTTTTGTGTTGCGCAGCTTTGATATCCGCTGCTTCGGTTGGACTGCGTTTGTGTGTCTTGGCCGTCGTTTCGCTACACCGTCCAAACTTCTGACGGGAGTGAGAAGCCCAGCATATCTGCGTCCTGTTTGCCCACATTTTTACATATTCACAGAAGGAGTCATTATAAATTCCCATGCACTGAGGAATGTGCGTACAAGTGACAGTTATGTACTGTATGAATATGAATATGAATATGAATGCGTTGTATAAACATGAATAAATATGAGGCTTCCGTGCGCTCCGCTTATGCGCTTTTCATGTCGTCGGAGAGTGTTCGCCGAAGATCCGCAGCCTTCGTCGCACGGAGAGGAAGTGTGACTTTCAAACGCACTTCAACCGCGATCTGAGTGTTCTCTCAGGTTATTGTTCTTATATAATAATAATAATAAGGCTTGTCCTGGAACTCGATACAAGTTGTGTCAATATTTCATCGGGATCCGGTGTCTGCTGATCATCGATTTTGTTTGTCACTTGATTAGTATGCATCATTCAGTCAAACTACATATTCTGTAAAACTTAAAACATCTTTATTTTAAATTGTTTTAGTTGGGGGGTTTGAACATTAATATAAGTTGTTTCAGCAGTAATTCCTTGTATTTGAATTACTGAATTTGAATTGTGTTGCGTGTGTGTGTGTATGGGTGTGTGCGTACGTACGTGTGTGTGCGTTGCGCGTGTGTGTGCGTTGCGTGTGTGGGTGTGTGCGTATGTACGTGTGTGTGTGTGTGTGTGTGTGTGTGTGTGCTGGCAGAGGAAGTTAAATACATGATCCAGACAGGGCAAAGAGAGAGAGAAACCTTAAATGCCATTTTACTCACCGGGGTCTCTAAGCTTATTACACGCAACATGTCACAACGCGTCAGCGTCCCCTTTCTGCGAGCAGACAGACCTTCGCCCGGGACAGAATATTTCATCAGCGTTCAGTCTGGAGCCTAACTGGAGGTGAGCATTACAGGCCAAGCTCCTTCTGCTTGTGATACTAAACCCAAGAGGCAATACCTCGAATGAAAAACATTGCCTAATGAAACTGCAAGAGGGCCGTGCCATTTTGTTTCTTGTTTTTGGCTATTGTTGCCATTTTTCTTGATTTGCTCATACCTCAGAGAATGTCCCCTGCTGCTGAACCAGTTTTTTTTGTTCCATATTACGCTTGTATGGGAACCCATCCATCCATTATCTTAACCCGCTTATCCCGAACAGGGTCGCAGCGGGGCTGGATCGCACCATTCACTCACACACTCATACCCACGGGCAATTTAGACTCTCCTATCAGCCTAACCTGCATGTCTTTGGACCGTGGGAGGAAACCGGAGTACCCGGAGGAAACCTACGTGAACACAGGGAGAACATGCAAACTCCACACAGAGAGGCCCCGGCTGACTGGGATTCGAACCCAGGACCTCCTTGCTGTGAGGCGGCAGTGCTACCCACTGCACTATCCGTGCCTCCTTGTATGGGAACCCCCACACCCCATACTGAGCTAATGTACCTGCACTACTTCCTGTGGCTGAATATTGATAAAGGGACTTACAGAGTGGACGTCTGTAGGTTTCTACCCCAGTAGGTCCATTTAGCAGGAGGAGGGGGCATTGGCTGGAGAAGGTGACATCTGTGGGGGTGTCAGGAAGTGTCAGGGAGGGGCAGTCTCAGAAATGTAGGTACAGTGGAGGTACATCTTTGTCCCAAACAAGTTTCCCAAATGTATGTGTGGAGTTTGCATGTTCTACCCGTGTTTGCGTGGGTTTCCTCCGGGTACTCCGGTTTCCTCCCACAGTCCAAAGACATGCAGGTTAAGCTGATTGGAGAGTCTAAATTACCCATAGGTATGAGTGTGTGCGTGAGAGTCTAAATTACCCATAGGTATGTGTGTGTACCCTGCGATGGACTGGCGACCTGTCCAGTGTGTACTCCTGCCTTTCGCCCAATGTATGCTGGGATAGGCTCCAGCCCCCCTGCGACCCTGTTCAGGATAAGCGGATTAGGATAATGAATGAATTAATGAATGAATAAAGGTACAAATGAATTATTAATGCAATGGTGAGGGGTACAATTTTAGGTACATACAGGTACCACCCCAGGCAAACAGGGAACAGGCCAGGTGTCACTGGTGGAGACCCTTAGGGTGTTCAGGTCCCCAAAGTAAAACATAAACTCTTACACAGTATAAATGGTCCCTGTTGTACTCATATGTACTGTGTTAGAGTTGCGTTAACACTGAATGTTTTGCTGTGTAGACTTGCTGCAGCGTTGGATACTCTCGAGTTTATAGGTAGACCTGATGATGGGGCGTAGCCCAAATTTGTTAATGGGTAAAGAAAAGTTGACTAGTTTTACTGTTCTGTAAACCTCATTATTAAATGTAAGTAATTAGATGACCATCTTTTGTCAGCTCTTGAAATCAAAAATTGTTGCTTTTTGCCAATTATAAATAATCTTGTTTTTTTCCATTTGAGCTAAACTTTTTGACCTTGGAAACTCTTGTTATTTTGCAACTTGAACATAGTTGTGAAGTCGTACTTCCTGCGTCCAGACTAGCTGAACCCAAGCCAGCCAGAGAACGCCCCAGTGTTGAGGGCATATTTTATTGAACCGGACTGGAGCTGTGCTCATGGCAATTAGCTAAGCAGATAGGAGGTTGTGTCAACAGAGAGTGTAAATATGTGAGTGCTGTGTGCTGTAAGCCAACAGGATAAGAGCTTTCGCACTGAGCATATAAATAAACACCATCGAGTTTAACCAATCGATGTCCGGTGTCTCCTCGAACCACCAGAAGCGCCCAGCATCCCTAGTGTTAGTGTAACTCTCTCTCTCGCTCCAGAGCCCAGCGGGGGCTCATACCTACTCTATTAGTGTTCAAAATAATCTATCCTTTTCCCTGAAAATATTACGCACACTGCATGACTTCCTTAACAAGCACTTTAGTCTTGTAATAAGTTAAGAGCCTATTTTTCTTACTCTGAAGTGAAAAATACTAGCTTGTTTTAAGTTCATGTTTGCTTGGCAGGCTTCTTATTCCATTGGCATCATCTTAAAATGAGTCAAACTGTCTCACGACGTCGGCATTATTTTAGTCTTTTTTGATGAACAACGGTGTCTCTCAGTCTCTCTCAACAAGGTCAATCGCCATGCAGCAAGTTTAGCCACACGGCAAGGTGTTAAAGCTCTGTCTCTGTTTTTATGTGGGATGGACATACTGTGTATGTCATGTTTTCTCTGCAGGACGTTAGAACCACGGGCTCCAAGCTTTTGCTAGCCTTTAATAAAATAAAACAGGGAGTATGTGTGGGAAACAGTGGACTCCTCATGCGAAGGAAGAGAGTTAACATTTCACTAATCGTTTTCTCAATTAGACTCAGACACACTCAGTTGGGAGCTCTTTTATTGTGTCTGTGTGCAGTCAGGTGTCTTTGTAGGATGTGTGTGTGTGTGTGTGTGTGTGTCGTGCACTCTCCAAAAGCTTTGTGCCCATCGAAGGGGCTTTGCCTAATCTCCCATACAGGTCTGCGGCACGACTTTAATGAGATTTCTGTGTGTGTGTGTGTGGAAATCTATATCCAAGCTAGGGAAATAAAAAAAGTTGTAATGTTGTTTTGACATACCCGGGCTGAAAAAGCCTGTCGTGTTTATTTCCTGTGGTTCGACTGCCGTCCCCGGCGACACGTTGCCTGGTATGAAACCCACAGGCATGGCGGAAATGATTGACGCACCTTAGGGATAGACTTGGGCTGTCGTGCTAACAGTAGCATGTTAGCACAGCCGTATCGAAGGGGTCTGTGGAGTGATGCTCTTTCGAGGATTGCTTCTCCCGCTCCGGGACTGTTATATCAGGACATAGCCACCGTGCTAGGCTATCGTTCATGCCTGTTGGTCACTCACAACAGCGGTGTCAACTAATTCATATCAAAAATTATTTTCACCTACAGCAGTACTGAGACAGCTACACAGGTAAAATTCTGTCAATTTTATTTTTATTATTTTGACTGTGAACTGTGAACATCCATCCATCCATCCATTATCTGAACCCGCTTATCCTGAACAGGGTCGCAGGGGGGCTGGAGCCTATCCCAGCATACATTGGGCGAAAGGCAGGAATACACCCTGGACAGGTCGCCAGTCCATCGCAGGGCACACACACCATTCATTCACTCACACACTCATACCTATGGGTAATTTAGACTCTCCAATCAGCTTAACATGCATGTCTTTGGACTGTGGGAGGAAACCGGAGTACCCAGAGGAAACCCACGCAGACACGGGGAGAACATGCAAACTCCGCACAGAGAGGCCCCGGTCGACGGGGATTCGAACCCAGGACCTCCTTGCTGTGAGGCGGCAGTGCTACCCACTGCACCATCCGTGCCGCCAACTGTGAACATAATTTTTGTTAATCTCTGAGCCTTTTAAATTTCCCCCCTCAAACAATAAGACTCTTGGCTCATGATGATAAAAAAAGACATTATTCCAGACTAATTTAATTTATGCCTCAAATAAGCCTCGTTGTTGCTATAAAAGAGTCTTGACTTAACTTCAGATAAGCATATTTCTAATAACACGTTTCTGCACAGTCTAATTAAAACCAAACAATGGGAAGAGATCTTCGGTTTTGTGTACGTTCTACACTTTGGACAAAATAACTTCTCCCACTGGGCATAATTATGCCCAAGAAAGAGTTTTTGGAATGCACACTGCCATCACAAACATGCAGTCACCCCAAATGCATGCTGTCATCCCAATGTGCATGTAGTCACCCCAAATGCATGCTGACATTGCAAATACATGGTGTCATCACAAAAGCATGCTGTCCTCACAAATTGCCCAAATGGCTTCCATCCAGTAGTGGACAAGAGGGGAACATTATAGCATAATCAATATTTCTGGCTATTTCTGGAACACCTTTGAAGGGAATTCATTACAGAGTTTGCATGTGTGTATGTGTGTGCGTGTGCCTTTGTGTGTGTGAAACAGACACTTTGCGTGTCTGTATGTGGGTGTCTGCATGTGTGTGTGTGTCTATGTGTGTGTGTGTGTGTGTGTGTGTGTGTGTGTGTTAATTTATCATGGCCAGAGAGTTTTCTAACCGCTGTGCGAATATAGCTGTATATCTAAGGGGGGGGGAAAGAATCCTGTTAAAAGTCCTGTTAACTTTATTGTTGGATCCCATGAGGAATTTGAGGCTCTTTCAAGCAGGTGTGCCTTTGTACATCCACATCGCTGTGAGAATTTCCCTCCATGGGCCCCAATGGACCCCCCCCCCCCCTTTCCCCGCACTCTACACTTTTACATTTTCACTCTCACTTTCACCGTCAGGCTGCAGCATTCATGTGCAGTCGCTCCTGCAGAGCGCTGCTGGTTTCGTATTGACCTGGAACAAGACGGTGCATGTCGAATGCCCCACACCCAGCTACTGAATCAATTCATAATCAAAGCAGGCTGCCTATAGCAGGGCTGTGAAATCTCACAGTCTTATCCGGAAAGGACCGACCGGTGTGGCTGCAGGTTTTTGCGTTAGCAATACGACGCCTGATTCAACGAATTGAATCTTCTTATCAAGCTCTTCAATCAAGACCTTGATGAGTAGATTCAGGTGTCTTTGTGCTGGCTTATAACAAAAACCCTACACCTGCCCATTTTGGATAAGATTGGACTCCCCTGGCCTTTACATTGTTTGGCAGGGATCATCAATTCTGGCCCTTGACACACCTGACTCCCAGGTAAAGGAAGGGTAAAGAACCAGCAGTCCTTAGCCCTCCAGGACAGTGAGTTGCTGAGCCCTGCAGACATGTTCTCCTTGTGGGCAGCAAGAATTGTATTGAGACGTCTGCCATGTGGCTATACTGATACACAATCTAATGTTTGTAACTATATGTCTGTTTTCTAAGCAGGAATGACTCCTCTTGTGTTCTGAGCATCTTGGGATTGGTCTACATCTCTCTCATAAATTCAGGGAGTATTTAATAAAGTAAATCATTAAGAGTCATGAGAATAAGACTGGCTCATTACAGTAAGAACGCTGTGAATTCACAAGAAAGCCCTAGAAACAGACCAACCAATGGAGCTCCAGGAAGCAGCTGACATCACGTTTGTAATGTAACCAGTGTTAGGCTCGTGAGAGCGAGCTGTCCCTCTCCCTATCGCAGCGGGAGATAACCGATTCTCAATGTTTTGGTATTTCCTGCGAGTGAAATGACCAGATTGCAGCGTTTGGCACGACTCAAAGTCTGAACGTGGCGCTTGCTGGGCTGTGACAGAACCCCTCTCCGTCTGACTGCCTCTGTGGCTGCAGTCATTTCACATGCGATTTCTCATTACATGTAATGCGGTTAATTACATTGGGCTACACTCGCCCACGCCTATAGCAGGGACTGCGTGTTAGTGCCGTGACAGGGAGGGGACTACATGTTAGCGAAGCAGCTAATTAATTTCAAATCTTAAACACTTTGATCGACTATTATGATTTGTGTGAGCGTGTTAGCTCCGTTGTTACGCAACCGCCCACGGTGCGGGATTTGCCCCTGACTCGTGTCTGAGGTCCTGGGGCTGCGTAGACTCCGCGGTCCCGCGGGGGGAAGTCTGAGTGCACCTGCGCTGCGGCGGGGGCCTCGGAGCGGCGGTCCGGCTGGGCGGAGCGGGGCGAGGCGGGGAGGAGTGGAGCGGAACGCGGCGTGGCGTGTAGCGTGCTGTCGGCTTCACCGCGCCAGCGATCTCAGGTGATGCGCGAATAACCGCGACAGCTGCTCTTTAAAGGGGAGAACCTTTTTTAAAAATAATAATACTTATAAGAGAGAGAGAGAGAGAGAGGGAGAGAGTGGTAGGCTGTACTCTGACCGCCCCGGTGTAGCAGCAAAAAATACTTAAAACCATTAACTCCCGTGTTGACGAGCGTGATGGAAATGAGCCCAGATGAACGGATGAAATATGCAGGAGGTATTTGGTTCTTTTCTGGGCCCCGCGAGTTCGAGAGAGATCACTCTGCGCCCCGCCAGCGGGGAGACTAATGAGGGAACGCACTATATTTAAACCGTGGAGACTGCAGATGGATGAGACTCCTCTCCGATCGCCCCGGCCTTCTTCACCCTACCTTTTATCCTCCACCGCCGTTAAAAATAAATGAGCCCGCTCTATTCTGGCGGGACCCGGGTCCATAAAGAGAGCCGAAACGCAGCGAGCTGGCCACGCTGGATCGTGCGCGCACACACACACACACACACAAGCACACACACATACTCACAAGCGCGTTCAAGTTCGCAACTTCGTAGAGATGAGTAATGCCAGCAAAGCATTACTGGCTAGCGAAACAATGTGAGCATCGGTATCTGACCATCTGCTGACGATGGCGTTCGCTACGGTGTCCACCTATCGGGTGGTTCCCCGCAGTGGCTGGGAGAGAGCGCACAGGCAGCGGCGAAAGGAAAAGTCCCTCTCTGACCGCCGGAGACTGGGATGGGTGAGCGGGAGAGCGCTGCATGCGAAACAAGACTTTGATGTACGGATGGGGCTAGATTTCAAATGAAGAAACGTGAAAGTTAAAAAAGTTCATGCCAACTTTGGTACCCCACAATGGGCAAATCCGTTTGGCTCCAACACGCAACACAAAACAAAACCAAAAACATTAACATACAGCACACAAAGAGGAAATACATTCAGCTCCAACGCACAACACAAAATAATATAGTACATAATACATGGGAAATACAAAGTTTTACTGCGATATGCTTCATTTTGCTCTGCTTGAGAGCTCGTTATACCGCTTGGCCACGGCTCCACCTAGACCTCCGTCGTGCTCTGCGTTAGCGTGTTTATCCCCTGTTCTCCTTCACCGCTCTCTTTCCTAGCGCTGACCTTTGTTGGCGGAAAACATTTTCTTTACAAGCATTCCACGCCAATGTGTTCGCAATTAAGCGCGGGGCCGGTCATGTGACAGCATATGTCAGAACCACAGAAGTAGAAGGAATGCCAGCATCCATAGCTGAGTGTCAAAGCTATTTTCCACAAGAGTTAGCCAGCAGAATCCAGGTGACTGGATGATCGCAGGTATTGATAGCCACTTGTCTGATTAGCCAATCACATGGGGCTCTATATCCTAGTGGCTAAGGTGTTTGAACCTGGAAGGTTGGTGGTTTGAACCCCACTGTAGCCACAATAAGGCTGATGCAGCGGTTGGGCCCTTGAGCAAGGCCCTTAACCCCACATTGCTCCAGGGGGATTGGCCCCTGCTTAGTCTAATCAAATGTAAGTTGCTTTAGATACAAGCGTCGACTAACTGTAATATAATGTGTGCTTGAGCTAACAAACAACTGTACTTTTTCCTTTTCTGTTCAAAGCAAATGGCAGCATGACCATAATAACCTTTATTTAGTTTCTGTAACTAGGAGCTTCTTGGATGGAATAACACTCCCCCACACCTATCACCCAATGATGGTCTTGTTCACCAACCCCCCACCTCCAGGGCTGTCGCTAGTTGGCTGAAACGTGGTGATGATCCTAGGGGCCCACGGGGGGACCAACAGCCAGAGAGGGGCCGATCCAAGTAGGATTACAAAAATGGGGGCCCAGACCCCTTTTCCGACCCATATCGGAACTGTACTTTCCCCTAGGGTCCTGAACGTACTTGTCCCTGGGTTTCAGTTGCACTTTACTGTACGTCGCCCTGGATAAGAGCGTCTGCTAAATGCCTTTAATGTAATGCAATGTAATATTCCTTATATTCCCCCGCCCCCCCTCCCCTTCCCACCCCCAGGGCTGCCGTGAGTTGGGTGAAAGGTGGTGATGATTCGATTCTAGGGGCCCAGCTTGGGGTGTGGTGGGGAGGGACCCACAGCCAGAGAGGGCCCAATCCCAGTAGGATTACAAAAACGGGGGCCTGTATTCCATCTATACCACCCCCGCCCCCGCCCCCGCCCCCCAAAATCAGGCTCCTCTCCCCGTGTCTCACGCTGCCATCCTCTCCTCTCTCCGGGGTGTGACTAACGCCTCACTCTCTCCCGTGCTGCCTCAGGAACGGTTGTCTGTCCCAAACAAAGTGGCACGTCTCGGGTGGGTTCCCCCGTCCGCGGGGAGAGAAACCGCGCGCTCTCCTGCGCCCGGGCGTCGCCGTCCGGGTCCTCCGTTTCGCCGGCGGATCTGTCACAGCCCGCTCAACAGCGCGTTTACCCAGACGGCAGTCCCTCGCGATTAATAAGAAAGAAAGAAAAGCCCACGTTTCCCCCCCCCCGATGAGCCAATTTAGACGTCAGTTCTACTTTATTGAAGCTGACAAGCGGTGACATGGAGCAAAGGGAGTCACCAGAGCCGGTTTTTGCTTTGATGCTGACAGCGTTATTCCAGGAAAGCGTCAGCTTTGAGGAAAACCTCCACATTCTCATTTCTGCTGCTATCGCTAGCATTGCTAAACACCCCAGGCCCGGTTCACAGTCAAAATTTTGAGGCGGACTCAAATTAGGTTACCCATTATAAGGACTGGATTGCGTATTTACTAAATAATTAGGGCTGTTTAACTGATGGAGGTTGTAAACCGACGCATTGAGTGGAACAGTATTCGTCTGGAGAGACGCTGGGGGACGTTTAATTATGCGTTTGCTTGAATTTCATTTCCCTGTCATTATATGTGTCTTGTTGTTGCAAGCGTAGTCATTTCTTAGTAATTGATTCTACGGGGTTCATATACCCTGGCATCAGCCACACACCCTACACAAACAGACAAACAGATACCCCCCACACACACACACACACACACACAGCTACACCATGATGGGGAAACAAGGGGATTTCACAAGTCCTACTTTTCTCACTGAAGCTGCTGTTTGTTGCTTATATTTTTTTATTTTAGGTTAATGCTACTTGATGTTCTGTATTTGAACATGAATACAAGGCTTTATTGTAACACAATAACAGATTTTAACCGATTTGAACCCTCCTATTATGTTCCGATTTTATGACCGGTTTTACATTCGGGGTCAATTTGAGCCCAACAGTTGAAATAAACACAAAAATAAATAAATATGAAAAATCTGTGAGAAACAAATCTAATTTTAGAGCCTAAGGAACAGTAAGTGACAGTTTGGCACCTGTATGGGAAAGTGCCACTAGAATCATTCACAAAGAAATCAGAGAAAACAATTGGTTGCATATTTTCTTACATTTTATATAGTTACAACATAACACTGCTCAACACATTTGTATGCGAGTTGGTTCAGGACCTCTCTTAGCATTATGTTTCTTGCATGTTTACTATTTAATCCCACCAAATTAGAAAACGTGAAAAGTCATACAGTATCAATATTTTAAAAAACTGGCTTTTTTAGGGATGTCAAACACTGAGTGGAGTCAAATTGACCCCAAACATAATAGGAGGGTTAAAATACAGCTGTCTGCTCTCAGTGGAAACTGTGGTAGACCTTCCCCTTTCAGCAGGGTCTCTGTATTCCAACCTTCCTGGCTGAGGAACATTTCCAGAACCTTCCGTTCTCCCCCGGGCATTTGCCTGTTACTCAAACGTCCTCCCTCGAGACTGGAGGCCGAGACCGTGTTTCTCGCAGAGCAGGACTGTTTGCAGAGGCCGTGTGGGTCAGGGCAGCACGAGGGTCCACTCCGTGCGCTCCTGCGTGCTCTCCGATCCTCCGGAGTGGCGCCGGTGTGCTGGGAGCTGGCACACTGAAGAAGGGTCACGGGGTTTGAGGCAGGGCTTGGCACCTTCGTGGTGAATGTTCCGGTCCTTGACAGGAAAAATCTCAAGTGCAGTTTTGGACTTTGAGGAATTTGGCATTTATATATATATATATATATATATATATTTATTTATTTTTTTTGTCGTTTTTTTTATTGCTTTTATTATTATTATTATTATTATTATTATTTTCATGTATTTATTTTTTTAATAACATATTTTACATAACCATATTTATAACATATTTGCAGCTTTACATCAGAAGCACAGCTAAAGAGCTGTTGCTCAACTGCAGTGGCCCCACCTGGGTCCAAACCTGAGGTCCAAACCTGAGGTCAAAACCTGAGGTCAAAAGCTGAGGTCAAAACCTGAGGTAGAAACCTGAGGTCAAAACCTGAGGTAGAAACCTGAGGTAGAAACCTGAGGTCAAAACCTGAGGTCAAAACCTGAGGTCAAAACCCGGCTCCATGACAGCTATGCTCGATGCCCCGTCCAGCAGACCTTCAAACAAGATTATAGATGTGCGATGATCTCTGAGCTTTCTCTCAACACTCGTCTGTGTTCAGTGCTTTTGTTGTGGCTGCTTTGTAAAATGGACAGACATTTTGGTTGCGCTCATCTTTTTAAAAGGACTGCAAGTGTACAATATAGTCCTCTGCTTCTGCCTTTTAGTTTCATCTTGCCGATTGATTGGTTGGTTGACTGATTGACTGATTGGTCATTTCAATAGATTGGTTGGTTGGGTGATTTATTGATTGGTTGATTGATAGGCTAATTGGTTAACTAGTTATTAATTGACTGCTTGGTTACATGATTGATTGACTGATTGAATGATTGAATGATTTTGGTGGATAAACAGACAGCTAGAGTTTTCTGACAGCTCTATAAAATACACTGGCTCACTCCTGTGCTTGAGAAGAGCGTAATCTTTAGGACACACTTGAAATGTGTGACTGTAGCTGGCACATATACAAATGTCTGATCAAGAAATGATTAAGTCATTCAATCATTAAGAGCAGACGTTGGCCCGAAATCCTGAATCGGATCGGCCCTTGCTGTACACCCCTGGCGGACATGGAGATTCAACAAGCTTTTACCGCACTTTCCCAGTCTGCACTGGGTCCGGACTCTGTTATCTGAGGTGACGGCCGACGCTGGGTGAGAATGGCTGATGAACAGGTGGCGTATTGACCGCGGCTGACTTCAGAGTCTAAGGTGGCATGGGCCAGTGTGTGATTGCGGAGACAGTGGAAGGTGAGAGGGTTTTTTTAGGAAAGTGTTTGTAGGGTGGGGTAGGGGGGTTCTGGGGGAGTGTGTATAGCCAGCAGAGATCGTATCAGCTGCTGAGAGCTCACTCACTCCCCGGATGCAGTGCTGCTAACTACAGTTTGTGCTCAAGGCTGCGATCAAAAGTGCATTTCACCTAATTGCACACTTCTCCCTCTTTGCTCTCTCTCTCTCTCTCTCTCTATCACTCTATCTCTCTCAGCATCTATGGCTGTACAGAATGGGTCTCTGATTGATTCACTCTTAGCACTTGTATAGCTCACAGCACATTGCCTAATAAGAAAGAGCTGGCCTGAGGCTTTGTGAAACCGACAACACGATGTTGTTTACAGTTAATCTACTGTAAGGCACAAAAACTACGCAAATTAGCGAACCCTCGCTCCTCTATCCACTAAAAACATGAAACCTTGTGGAACCTCTCTCCACCGCCCACTGCATGTACAAGAGTCACGCTCTCTCCCCTTCTCCCACTAAAAACGTGTAAAACAGGTATCCCACTGTGCATCTCTCTGCCCTGAGCACATTCCCTGCGTGGGCAGAGGGCACTGTGTGTCATGCTCGTGTGAACCCGTGCCGTTGTGTGAAATGTCTCTCCATGCGCGCACGCAAAGTCACCTGGGTCTGTGTTCATGTTTCCGTGCGTGCGCATGTTCATGCATGCGTGATGAGCTTCTAATGATGGCAAATGCTTTTTGCCCTTGATTTTTTTGTTTACTGTTCCATTGTATTAACCACAAAAATAATAATAATAATAATAAGAAGAAGTATACTAATAATAATAATTATGATTATTATTTGTGACAGTGGAGGGTACATTTTTGTTCTTCAAGGAACAAATTTCACAAATATACAGTAATGTTCTCTTTGGGTTCAAATGAGTAAGCCTTCCAAGCAAAAATAGGTACAAATTAATTATATATTGCTGGCTAGGGCTAACATTTTATATACATATAGGGTACTGACCCACTGACAAGCATTTGTACCTTTTTAGGCAGTTTTCATACCTTTATTTCTGAGAGTGTGTCAGCTGTGAATGAATGGAATAACACACAGACACACGCAAGGAGAGAGGGAGACTGCCTTTTTCGGAACAAATGTGGTTAGCACAGCTAACCGCTAACACATTTCCTGCAGTTCAGTGCAGTTTTCTGCACTCCTGTTGGAGGCCCGGCCTCGATGCGTCTTCTGTGCGGTGGATGTCTGCCTCATGTCACCTCTCTCCTCACAGCACATTTTCACTCGGGGAGCTCCGGAGATTTCGGGAATCCTGCCCGTTTCCTTTCTCATGGATTATTACGCAACATCTCAATTCACCAGCTCTCATGATCCCATTGGGGCTTAGCGCTAAACCAATTCAGAATCTTCGCCGGTGTGCAATCTGTCTGTCTCTCTCTTTCTCTCTCCCTCTCTCCAATTCCCTCCACCTCCAAAATCTATGACAGCGTGCAATCTGTCTGTCTGTCTCTCTCTTTCTCTCTCTCCATTTCCTTCCACCTCAGAAATCTATAACAGAGTGTAATCTCTCTGTCTCACTCACTCACTCATTCCCACTCACTCTCTCCATCTCCCTCCACCCCAAAACTTTTTTGCTTTAAATGCCCAACCTGTGCCACCCAGTAGCTGATTCCCAGTGTGTGTGGCCACAGAATGAACAGGACTCTACTCTGAGCCCTTCCTGAGAGAGGTGGGGTATGGAGGGAGGACAGATGGAGCGCCTTGTTTCTGCCCTGCTTCCAAACTGAAGGTCGGCATGGTAACTGGGAAAAATTCGGAGAACGACTGAATTCCTGAGAAATCGGTGGACGGTGGCAGGAGACACACTTTGCTGCCTTGGGAGAAAGGCAGAGCAGTCGAATGTCACCTGCACCACGTAGCCCCAGGTAGCCCCAGGGAGACGTGTGCACACTGAATCTGACTTATTTCCTCACTCATGTGAACAGTAGCATTCCCAAAAGACAGGCTGAGGTTATCTTTATTTAAAATTTTTACATTAAAATAAACGGTAAAAAATGTTACCGTAACTTCAATGTAATGGACTATCCTAGATAGTCTTAGAGCTTAAAAAACTACAGCCAAACTGCGGCTCCTGCAGTAGGCATATGTCACCACTAGAAGGCGCCAGACGGTGTAAAGGGACAGGAGGAAATGTCAAAGGAAATGTGAACTGCAAAGGCCCGTCCACAAGATCTATAACCATAACCGCAACTATTACAATCGCCCAGCCTGATGAACGTTCTGTAACTAGCCTCTGGGCTGTGACGTCTGCCATTTTTGGTGACGCCCCGTAAATCCGGATGGATTTTAATTGGCTGTCAGTGATTTATCATTCATGCAGCTTGAAAAAAAATCAAAGTGATCCCAATTATATCATGTCACTGTCAAAT
This sequence comes from Conger conger, assembly GCF_963514075.1. Taxonomy (NCBI): domain Eukaryota; kingdom Metazoa; phylum Chordata; class Actinopteri; order Anguilliformes; family Congridae; genus Conger; species Conger conger. The sequence goes on from NC_083761.1 coordinate 8,020,523, forward strand.
TTTTATTGCTATTGTTATCATTCGTTTCATGTTCTCATAGAAATGCTTAATACTTTCACCCTTTTTCGTCTTCGGTTGAAGATGTAGTCAGAGAGGCAGTCGCAGGGCCAGACTCAGGGCTGGGTTTGGGAAGGTGAACCCACTCTGTTCCCCCCCCTCACACTCCCCGCTCCCCCAGGCTTGCGTTCCCATCTGCAGCCGCAGACGCTGTAAAGACTTGCCGCGTCCGTCCAGGGATGGAGGTTTTAATGGGGCTGGGAGAAGTCCGCAGTCTCCGGCGCCCAGGGCTCTATCGACGGACCGGAGAACCAGGGAACCCAACAACTGACAGAGATAATTAGTTTAGTTAGTGCCAAACTGCTAGCTGCAGACACCTTGGGTGTGGGAGATGTGTGGAGGCAGAAGCTCTCTCTCCTGAGTTAGTCTCAGTACCGCCCCCCACCCCGCCCGCACACCTTACCCCCCCCCCCCGCCCACCACCCACCCCCACATCTTACCCCCCTGCCCCCCCCCCACAGCCAACAAGCCTATCATCAGGATCCTATTTAATTTTTGGTCCACATCCCCCCCTTCTTGTTGGATGACAAATCATAAATTCAATTCAATACTTAATACATGTACATGTAGGTCACATGAATGATCTGGTGTCTCAGTGTCCATCCAGTGCACCCCCACACCACTTCCCTGTGAGACCCATCTTCTTCTGTCACCCCAACCTGCCAAATGCCATTAATGTAATTTAATGTACTGTAGCTGTTCATCCCAGACTGCCCTGCAAAAACTATAAAATACAGTCAATGTCAACATGTATAGTCTTATATTGATTGCTTATAATAAGACAAAAATTACAGCTTCATTGGGTGAAGGACAATTCACTTGTCAAGAAACCAGTAATTTAAAACAAGCTAGTAGTCTCTTCATGAGAGGAAAAAAACATCAAGACTAAAATGCTTGTTAAGACAGTCTTTTTTTCCAAGACTCTACCTCTCAAAGATCCTACTTGAGATAGGGTAGTAAATGTCATAGGAAATAGTTTTATTTTACCACTGTTGACCAAAATACTTTTTCAATTGGGTTGTCTATAACTGTGTATGAGCATTATTACATTACATTACATTATTGCCATTTGGCAGACGCTCTTATCCAGAGCAACGTACAGTTGATTAGACTAAGCGGGAGACAATCCTCCCCTGGAGCAATGCAGGGTTAAGGGCCTTGCTCAAGGGCCCAACGGCTGTGCGGATCTTATTGTGGCTACACCGGGATTAGAACCACCGACTTTGTGTATGCCAGTCATTTACCTTAACCACTACGCTACAGGCCACAGGTCTCATTAGTGTGCCTTGTATTGTACATTGTGCGCATTCGCGTGTTTGGAAGACGAAAACAATGTGCAGTGGTGATAGTTCAAAGTAAGGAGGCGCTGAATTCATCTGTGTCTATTTGACAGGGCGTTTGAATCCATATTGCTGTAGGCCTCGCTTCAAGGCACAGACGGGGGAAATTCAGGTTTTTCATGATTGTCACAATGAGTGGCTCATGAGGAATTTGAGCGGGGTGCTTTTTGTACGGAAATAACCTCAGAAAAAGAACAAACATGCCCAAATATGACACCGACAGTGATATGCAGTGGATGTTTGGAGTTGAAAATAATAAACTAATCAACCTTTCCCCACTATTGAATCATTTTGTTTTTATCTCTCATTTTCTGGCTTGACTTTTGTAATCATGTCCTTCCTGTAATTTTTGTCGAGTGCTGATTGCCAAAACAAAGCTTAAATTAGGCTGCACCTTTTAAAACCACTCTAATACACAGCATCAGAAAGAATGTCCCATAATGTGGGTGTTTTGGTGATGTATTCTTCGTCAAAGCTTGTCAAGTTATTATGTATAGCTGTTAGCCGTTTCCTTGTAACAATCTCGGTTTTCATTTGTGCAAGCTGTATTATTGATGTTGTTGAATTGATAGCAGGCTCAGGTGCAATAAACACTGTATGTTTCCAGGGCGAATAACTGACTGTTTCATCAAAAACAGATGAAGAAACCAGTAGAATCAACAAAAATAGGCAGAAAACTCAAATCGAGTCAAACATATTTTGCATGATTAGCTATTCATGTACAGCCTGCATAGAGGCCTGTGTTTAAGCAAAGCTTATTTAATTGGTGTACAGTTTATTTGCGCGTGTGTGTGTGTGTGTGTGTGTATTTGGGGACATCATGTAGCCTTGTCACTGAGGTGACTGGGACTCAGAAGGTTGGTGGTTCAAACCCCAGAGTAGCCACAGTACAATCCATGCAGAAAGGCCCTTAACCTCACATTTCTCCAGGGGGGGGACTGGCCCCTGCTTAGTCAAATCAACTGCAAGTCGCTTTGGCTGAAAGCGTCAGATAAACAACTGTAATATCATGTCGCGCCATTCTCTTCAGCGTTACGCGGGCAGAACCCGACGTCTCTCGCCGGTGTGAGAAATCGCATTGCGTCATATCGCAGTGAATGGCGGCAAAAACAAACGCGGCGCTTTCTGCCTAGTAAAACATCAGGGCCGCGAGCCTCTGACACAAAGGGAGCGCTCATCACATGCGGTCTAATCGACGTCCCGCCCGGCGACGCATCGGGTTGGAGTGACTCATTTACGGAGCCGCAACGATTATGTAATAACCGGGCCGTTACGCAACCTCTCCGTGCTCATCTGCTCTCTGTGTGTGCGGTGCGGCGGGCGCGCTGGCCCGGGCAGCTGGGTCCTGCCTCCATCACACACTCTGTGCGCGTGTGTGTGACGGTGCATGTGACTGGCAGCTCCCTCGCTCACACGCGCGTACACACGCGTGTCTGATCGCGTGTGTTTTCTTTTGTTTCTTTTGTAAATGTAACGTAATGTAATGTAATGTTTCTGTTTATGTGTGTGAGTGTGTGTGCGCGTGTTTCCGTTTATGTCTGTGCTTTTGTGAGTGTTTGTTTGTGAGTGCATGTGAGTGTGAATTTGTGTGTGTGTGCGTGTGGGTGTGTGTGCATATGTGTGTATGTGTTTGTTTCTGTTTGTGTTTATGTAGGGGTGGCCTGTAGCGTAGTGGTTAAGGTCAATGACTGGGGCACGCAAGGTCGGTGGTTCTAATCCCGGTGTAGCCACAATAAGATCCGCCCTTGAGCAAGGCCCTTAACCCTGCATTGCTCCAGGAGAGGATTGTCTCCTGCTTAGTCTAATCAACTGTACGTCGCTCTGGATAAGAGCGTATGCCAATAATGTAATGTAATGTAATGTTGTGTGTGTGTGAGTGTGTGTGTGTGTGTGTGAGTACATGTGAGTGTGCGTTTCAGAGTGTGTGGGTGTGCGTTTGTGTGTTTCTTTTTATTTGTGAGTGCGAATGCATTTGTGAGTGGTTGTGTTTGCATGTGAGTGTGCGTTTTGGTGTGCATGTGAGTGTGTGTGAGTGTGCATTTGCGTGTATGTGTATGTGCGTGTGTTTGTAAACGTGTCTGAATGTACATGCATTATAAAAACAATGGGTTCACAGGACCCGTACAGCATTTCTCCCCTCTCGCAGCAAGGCTACGCACCACTATGTCTCCACATCAGCTCTGCTGTCAGAGGCTGTGCTGCAGCAGAAACACGAGTAGCCCTGATGCAGTAAAAGCAGCACAAATACTGCAGCTGGCAGATGAAACACACACTCTGCTCCAGTGACACTGCAGCTGGCAGATGAAACACACACTCTGCTCCAGTGACACTGCACACTGCAGCTCGCAGACGAAACACAAGCGGCCCTGATATCGGTAAAAGCAGCACACACACACACTGCTCACACACACACACATATACACACACACACACGCCCACTCCGCACTGCAGCTCGCAGAGGAAACACCAGTAGCCCTGGCGCGGTAGGGTCAGAGCAGTACACACACACATGCATACACGCACACGCACACACACGCACACTCACACACACACACACACACACACACACACTCAGATGTACACACGCAAACACACACATGCGCATACACACACACACGCACACTCACACACACACACACACACACACACACACTCACACCCACACACACGCACACACACTCAGATATACGCACGCACACACACACACGCGCATACACACACACACGCACACTCACACACACACACACGCACACTCACACACACACGCGCATACACACACACACACTCACACACACACACACACACACACACACACTTACACCCACACACACGCACACACACTCAGATGTATGCACGCACACACACACACGCGCATACACACACACACGCACACTCTCACACACGCACACACACACACTCACACACACTCACACACACACACACACACGCACACAACACACACACACGCTGCTCCAGTCACACTCCTGGGCAGGCAGACAGGGCCCTCCGCAGCACCCCTGAAAAGCCCTGATTGGGTCCCTCCCTTTCAGACCCCTGAGCAGCGGCCTTGATTGAGGACGCTGATTGTGCTGATGGCGCCATTGTAGGCGACGGGCCAATGGCGGCAGGCGCCTGCGCGTCACCTGACCTCTTTCTCGAGTGTCCTCGTCTCGCCGCCAATTAGCAAGCCCCGCACTCGCAACCGACGTCAAGAAAGCGCTTATGGAAAGCACCCGCCCTCAGACCGAGGAGTGGAGGTACTGCCCGCGTAATCACGGCCTGTAGGTGCACTTTAGTGGCAGGAAAAGGCGAGCGTCGATCGACGAAATAGCCCGTTCGTCATTATGTTACGTTATGTTACGTTATCAGACCTTGGGGGGGTTTCCTCAGTAGTCTATACAAACCTCTCAGTGCCGCTTGTGTCCATAATATAATGGCAGGCATTTATATAGCGCCTTTATCCAAAGCGCTGTACAATTGATGCTTCTCCGTTCACACACTGATGGCGATTGGCTGCCATGCAAGGCGCTGACCAGTTCGTCAGGAGCATTTGGGGGTTAGGTGTCTTGCTCGGGGACACTTCGACACAGCCCGGGCGGGGGATCGAACCGGCAACCCTCCGACTGCCAGACGACTGCTCTTACTGCCTGAGCCATGTGGCCCCCATATATATATATAATATATGCCTATATGTATATACACTCGCTGAGCACTTTATTAGGAGCATCTACTTATTAATGTGAGTATCTAATCACTCAATCGTGTGGCAGCATGTAAGGCATCATGCAGATATGGGTCAGGAGCTTTATCTAATGGTCACATCAACTATCAGAATGGGTGGGTGTCTCGGTGGCGCAGCCTGTAGAGCACTGACCGCATGCTCATTGCGAGCCGCGACGTTGGCAGTTCGAATCCGACCGTCTGACCGTCCGACATTTGTCTTCTCCTCTCTCTCGCTCCCATTCTTCCTGTCTCTCTATACTATATACTGTTCAATAAAGCTGAAAAAGAAAAAAAAAAAACAATACAAAAAAAAAAAACTATCAGAATGGGTAAAAAATGTGATCTATGCAACTTTGACTATAGAATGAGTATTGGTGCCAGACAGTGGTTTGAGTATCTCAGAAACTGCTGCTCTCCTGGGGTTTTCGTGCACAATAGTCTCAAGTTTGCAGAGAATGGCATGAAAACAAAAAAACACCTTGTTACATTACATTACATTACATTATTGGCATTTGGCAGACGCTCTTATCCAGAGCGACGTACAACAAAGTGCATACCCATAACCAGGGATAAGTTCGCTGAAAGACCCTAGAGGTAAGTACAATTTCAACTGCTACCTGTACAACAAAGATAAGGACAAGGGTCTTTTTTTTTTAATTTTATTTTTTTTTAACAAACAAACAAACAAACAGAGCAAAAGTCACCAAAGTTAACTATTCAAACACTGCTTACCTAGCCAACTAAAAATACCGATACACAAAGCAAGTCACAGAGACAACAATTAAGGTTCACAGGGAGGTAGGGAGGGATGGGGAGAGGTGCTGCTTGAAGAGGTGCGTCTTCAGCTTGCGCTTGAAGGTGGGGAGAGATTCTATAGTTCTGACCTCAACGGGGAGTTCGTTCCACCACCGTGGAGCCAGAACAGACAGTAGTCGTGAGCGTGAGGTGGAGGTTCTGAGAGGGGGAGGTGCCAAGCGGCCTGTGGAGGCTGAACGAAGAGGTGAGTGAGAGAGGTCAGAGGAGAATGGCCAGGCTGGTCCAAAATGACCGGAAGGTGACAGTAACGCAAATAACCACGCATTACAACAGTGTCATGCAGAAGAGCATCTCAGAACACACAAAATGTCAAGCTGCAGCAGCAGAAGACATAATAAGTCCAAAAAATAAGTCTTATAAATACCTAGTAAAATGCTCACTGAGTGTATCCAGTCCTTAATGTTTGCGACAAAGACTATTTTGTTTTGATTTGGCTCTGCACCCCGCAGTGTGGTCGGAGTGCAGATTTTCAGCTTTTATTAAATAAAAATGTGTGTACTGCACATCCATATTACCTGATGATTGTCTGATTCTGTGAAGGATATTTTGAGCTGTTAGATGAAGCAGGTGCACCGAAATCCGATCTTATTGCCATGGTCTTAACAGGGATTAGCAGCTAACAGATTAGCATCCTGTTAGCAGCTGCTGACAGCTCTGGTTTTTGAATATGTAAAAGCAGGCGTATCTTGTTAAAATGCTAAAATTTACTTTGCTTTGTTATCATAATTAGTTTTTTAGTTTTTTAGTCTATTGTGACTGCATACTGAAAATTCGTTGTTGTTTAGAAATTTAGTAAAAAGCTTTGTATCTAGGACAGCTGTAGCAGCCATCTTTTTGTGAGTGTGCTGTTTTCACGCTTATGAATTTGATGATTTCACCGCTGAGTCCCAGTGGTGGACATTCAAACGGGCCTGCAATGTGAGTCTTTGGACTCAGGGTGTTGAGCGCACTTGAGCTGTGGGTTCGAGTTGGCTAAACTACCTGTGCAAATGCAGCTTAGACATTGTGTGGGTTTGTTGAGCCATGTATATACGCTGTTATGATTGCACTTGCATGTAATTATTACATTGTTCTTCGTGTTCTTGTTGCCAAAACTGTGGTATTGCTACTTGGTGAGTTTATCTGATTATTCTACAAGGGTTTAAGTATTTATCTATGTGATCACTTGGAACAATACTTCCCTCTAGGGTTTTCAGCGCACTTGTGATTCAGACTTTATTGTACGAAGCTCTGGATAAGAGCGTCCGCCACATGACTTTAAGATGATGCAATGTGAAGGGATAGTGCATGATGAGATAGAATGTTCCAGTGGAGAGGACTTTTGTGCCAAAGCAGTGTTTCGATAGTTAACTTTGGTCACTTTCGCTCTGTTGTTTGTTTGTTTCTTTGTTCAAAAAAATAAAATAAATAAATAAATAAATAAAAATATTGGCCCTCGTCCGTTATCTTTGTTGTACAGGTAGCAGTTGAAATTGTACTTCCCTCTAGGGTCTTTAAGCGAACTTATCCCCGGTTGTGGGTATGCACTTTGTTGTACGTTGCTCTGGATAAGAGCGTCTGCCAAATGCCAATAATGTAAAAATGTATTGTGCCTGTCAGGGGGCTCGTATCAGGCAGGGACCGTCTACACCTTCCCGCTCTGCGTGTACTATGGGTGCGCTCTCAGAAATAAAGTCACTGTGGAGGTACATTTTTCTTCTTCAAGGATCAAACTTCCCAAATGTACCCTGAAGATACCGTGATGTTCTCTTTGGGGACATATTAGTACATTTTCCAAAAATACCAACAAAGGTAGAAATTCATTGCTGGCTCAGGGGAACAATTGTAGGTTCCCCAGGGGACATGCATTTGTATATTTTTAAGGCACTTTTCATACTTTAATTTGAGAGTCTATGGCATTGCCTCTAAGGTGACATTTTTTTGCAGTCCTTTACTTCACATTTGTCACATTTGATACATTGAGTTGAGAGTGTTTCTTTTTATAACTAAACAGTATTTTTTTTTTTTGCATACCTATAGTCTGGGAATTAGTATGTCTGAAAAATATAACAATTTGACAGAATTGCTTGTGCCATTAGTGTACACCAGTGTTGACACTTGTCAGGTCAACCCAGCTTAAAGCTCACTTGTGCTTGCTCTGAGTACATTCTGTACACCGATGGGCAGAACCCAGCCTGTCTCCGACTGGCCGAAAGTGTTTTTATATTGAGATTGTGGTTTTTTGCGATTGTATCTCTGGCTCAAACAGGATTTAGATGAGGATTAAATGTGCGGCGTTATATTGAAACCTCACCCCCGGGTGACAGTGTGGGGGGCTATACGGTCTGAAAAACCACAGGCCGCAGGGCGCTGATGCTGGGGCGAGGGAACGGCAGGGGAGCTGAGCTCCCTCTCTCCGGAAGCAGCGAGTATTTGCCGTGACATGTTATGCCATCATTGCGTGTGATAGCTTGCTGTGAGCAACATGCAAGCTATCACCTCCTCCTCTCCTCCTTGTTCGAGGATGGCTTCATTGGACACTTTCTGAATTGACAAAGTTACATTTGCTGGAGTTACAAAAAAATATCGGGAAAGAGATTTAATTGGAAGATAAATCCAGAAAAACAGTTCCCAAGAAAATTGACTCTTCCCCCGCCCCCACACACACACGCACACACACACACACACTCCACGCAGAACTCCCCCCCCCCCATCAGATAGACAGGCTGGCAGGCTGGCAGACAGAGGACTGGACAGACAGACAGACAGACAGACAGACAATCGTCCAGCACAGCCTAGTCAGACAGACAAGGTGTTAAAAGCAAGCAACTGTTCAACTGTTCCATTTCCCCTCTCATGATGGAAATGAAATATTACAGGCAGCTAGCCAAACAATTGTATCCATTCAAAAACCTTTTGCAGTTGAATTAGGATGTTGCTGTGTTTCTATATGCTCTACAGTATACAGTATATGGCGGGACCGTTCCCATACTTTTTAAGGGCACTGTGAATAGTGTAGCAGGTTGATTATACAGCCATTTGGCGTGACTCTGGAAAAATCCCACAGTAACCTAGCATGCTTTTCTTCTTCCTGAAGTAGCAACTGAAGAGGGAGCTGGTCCCACATGTTGTAGAGTGAGTTTGTGTTCGCTGGGGTGTGCCTGGTTGAGCTATAACAGATAGCCTGTCTGCTTGATTTGCTGTTATCAACTGTATGATTGATACCTTGGAAGGTGATTTGATGTGATTTTCTTGGTGGCGGGGACCGATTTTCTCACCGTGAAACGCTGTGCGCGGTGCATGGCGTCGTAGTTGTTAATCGTGCCAGACTCAAAAGGATTTTCTTTCATGCCGTGTTTCATTATTCTGTAACTCCATTATGTGTGCTGAAAAGTGCACCCTTGTTTGTCAGTGATGTATTTCGGGGTATTGTTATGGAATAATGTCTGTATATGGGTATTACATAAAGTAGAGTGTTTTTAAATCTGCCGATGTTTCTCTGTTTATTGGCTCGTGAGTAATGGAGGTAGTTAATTCTCTATGAAGGGCCGGCTTTAACATGGAGCTCTCCGGGGAGATGGGGAATCCTGCCATCGCATCTGTTCCCATTGTCTATGAAATTACACAACTACACAATGCTGGGAAATGGACAGCGTGCTTAGAAAAGGTCGACGTAGGGATTTATCAAAGTCGCGCTTTAATCTTTTCTCTCAAACCACACGTGTGTACACACAGACAAACATGTATGCACAGTTGCACAAACTGTCTCCTTCTCTCTCTCTCACTTTCTCTCTCACACACACAAACATGCATGCACACCCACACAAACTCTCTCTCTCACACGCACACAAACATGTACGCACACCCACACAAACTCTCTCTCTCACACGCACACAAACATGTACGCACACCCACACAAACTCTCTCTCACACACACACACACACACACACACACATACATGCACGCACACCCACACAAACTCTCTCTCACACACACACACACACACAAACATGCACGCTCACCGGCACAGACTCTCTCTCTCTCTCTCACACACACACACACGCACACAAACATGCACACACACCCACACAAACTCTCTCTCACACACACACAAACATGCACACACACCCACACAAACTCTCTCCCACACCAACACAAACATGACCATAAATGCAAACTCACTCACACGCACACACACAAACACACACACACACACGCAAACTCTATCTTTCTCATACACACACACATGCACACACATACACACAGACTCTCTCTTTCTCATACACACACACATGCACACACACACAAACTCTCTTGCTCTCTCACACACACAAACACATACACACACATGCACACAAACTCTCTCTTTCTCACACACACACATACACATGCACCCACATGCACACAAACCCTCTCTTTCTCACACACACACGCACACACACATAATTAAGGTATACTGTAAGTGTTGTGTAATCTAAGGGGTTCCAGCTCTAATGCCATTTGAAAGGATAATGCCCGCACTTAAAAACAACAGAACAGATTATATATTTCCACAAAGCAACTACAGTGAACTAAAAAAAGAAAGCTTTTATTAATGGACATAAATATATTTAAAAGGATTTAAATATAATGACAATCAAATGAGCTTTTGTGGAGTACGTCTGTAAGCTATGCCTGCTGGCTTTGTACAAAGTAAATCCATAAAGAGGTCATTTCACCACACACACAGTGGATTCCCTCAGTTTTGTGCTCCTCATTATGGTGGCTGTCTTCATTTATTAAACATACAATTACAGGTACAATTTCTGTGTTAAAACATTGTTCCAAGACCATTGTAAATCCCTTTCTATCATTGAAAAGGGCTCACTGACATGTTGACTCGCCCCCTCTGCCTGTGTTTGTAGTCCTTAAATTCTGGTTTCAAAATATACGGTTGAAGGCCCGACACTCTGTACCAAAACATTGTATAACTGTACAAAAGTGGTGGAAAATTGGTTCTTACTGCCACAGCCAATGGCGTTTCAACGTTGGCACGTTTACAGAGAAGGGGGAGGGATAAACAGTGTTGTGGTTTGAAGTTGTTTGCTGCTGCCTCTCTTGACCATTACAAGTCTGAAATTACATATTGCACCTTTAATTTGGAATAACCAAACTGTGGATTAATATTAGATGCTTTTTTTTTACAGTTAGAGGGACTGATAGATTTAAATGGTTTGGCCAGCAAGAGCTACTTTTCCTGCTGTGATGTCTAAGATGGATATGGCTGGTTTGGTACTGGTGTGGTTTCCAAGTTACGTAATAGTAGATAATAGCGGACCTAGTGGGCTTTGCCAAATCGGGAGCCTTCCTGTGTGTAAATGCCTCATGCTGGGTATCTGGCAGACCAGGGTCAAATACGTGATTGTTTTGGACACAATTGAGCAAACCAAGTGGACCAGATGGTGGGGTTTGGAATTTCTTAAGAGTATTTCATAGATTCCAGTGCACCAGACCAGCTCAGTGAAGCATAGAAAAGTAGAAAAGTCTGGTGTCTAATTAGAGGGGCTGCAGGTTTGGCTGTGAACGAGTTTGAGCGTTCCTGTGTGCGAAGGTCTCAGTTATGGGTCTGTGGTCAGCATCTTCAGTCCTCTTATAATGTCGCGGCAGAGGAGCGAGGCGTGTGTTCATGTTATCATGCGTTTATGTGGCATTGCCTCTGGCGGACAGCGTTCTGCCTCTGCAGGTGTCTGTGTGGATATTAGAGCACCTCTCTCAGTTCGAGTTGGGGGGGGGGGTGGTTCAGGGATCAAGTGGAGGACTCTGTGTTGGGGGAGTGGGGTGCCCCCTGCTGGCTAGTAAAATATAACCATTACAGCTGGAGTCCTGGGGGATGGGATCTCATTAGGACACAGAGAGTGAGACAGAGAGCGGGAGGGAAGAGAGAAAGAGATGGAGAGAGGGGTTGAGGGAGGGGGGAAGTGAAAGAGAGGGGAAGACAGAGAGAGAGAAAGTGAATGAGAGGGAGTGGGGAGGGAGAGAGAGGGGGAGGGGGAGAAAGAGAAGTGGGTGAGAGGGAGGGAGAGAGGGATAAAGGAATAGGAGTCTTGGCCCCCTGTGTTTTGATGTGAGGACGGTGTGTAGAGTGGCCTCTTCCCCTCCAGTAGAGCCTTAATGAGACTCACCCGTGCCGTTAAAGAGGGGGGCGATCTGTCAGCTCAGAGCTGCCTTCTAATGGGATCCCAAAATAGATCCCGACCCCCCCACCCCTGCCTTCCACACCCTCCCTACCTCCACCCCCCCCCCATCCTATCATCACGAAAGCCCCCTGTTACCGTGGGAGCAGCCAGTACACGGATGCGGACATCGCGTGTGTAGCCATGACGCTGTGAGAGCTCCAGGGTTCGGTTTCCACTCATGTTCTCCTTCGGCATGGAAACTCGTACATTTGGGGAAAGGGGAAGTTATGTGTACACAGGAGGAAGGAGCTTCAAAACATCCTGAGGAGACATGTTTCAGAGCTGGGGGAATGTAAAGATTTAACTGACACAAAAAGGCACAAAAAGCGTTGAGGGTTGCCACGTGAGGGCGGCCTGTAGCGTAGTGGTTCAGGTGAACAACTGGGACCCGCAAGGTCGGTGGTTCGATCCCCGGCGTAGCCACAATGAGATCCTCGCTGCCGTTGGGCCCTTGAGCAAGGCCCTTAACCCTGCATTGCTCCAAGGGAGGATTGTCTCCTTCTTAATCTAATCAACTGTACGTCGCTCTGGATAAGAGCGTCCGCCAAATGCCATTAATATAATGTACTGTAATGTAACACGTTTATATTTTCTCATCCGTGAGCCTCTACTGTAAACTCATATGTCCACCCCGCCCCCTGCACCCACAGCCTTGTCTCGAGTTGAGGTTCGCTGCCCCAAACCGGTGACCGTCCCGTGAGAGCACCACATCTGCCCAACCGTGTAGGTGGGACCTCCAGTGCCACAGCACGGGGGTAATGCGAAGCAGGTGGTTCTGGCGGCCCGGAAATCCCGCCGTGATTGTTGCTTCGTCTGGAGTGTGCAGAGGGCATTGCTATGGAGTGAGCCGACTAGTCACATCCTATCTCCTTTCCTTGGTCAATTTCCAGCAAGGAAAAAGAGAAAGGAGGCGGAAAATAAGTGATTGGAGAGAGCCCACTCTGGCCTTGGGGGTGGATACCGAAAATACAACACCCCTCCTGAATGATTTACTGTGCCAGATGAAAACATTTCGGGGATCTTTGGTTTGACTTGAACTAAAGAGCCTCTGTTTGCTAAGCAGAGAATATCCCCCTTCTGTCCATTTTAATGCATCTTCATGAGATCACATTTTTATTTGATGGGTGGTTTTTGGAAGACGCTTAAGTCATCACCATGCAGTAGCGCAAACAGGTTTGATCACCCTGCTCAGTAGAGGTGTACATTTATGAATTACAGGGACTTATCATCGCATGTTATCATGCTAATGAAGGGAATCTGTGATCCATACCTCCCTCATATCCCAGAATCCTCTGCTCAATCCACGGTGACACGCTGTGTGCCGTGCGTGGTGTGAACATCCCTCAGATAATGAGATTCTGTGATGGCGGATTAGTCAACGCTGGAGAGGAGGGATGTGATGATGAAGAGAGGTTATGATGGAGATAGGGCTGTCATCAAATGTTCATCCACCTCTCTTTGTGTCTCACACAAAAATCCATGGTGGAAAATTCATGTCAAGTAAGTGCTGCCCAGTATTATGTTCCTATCACCTGGATTTGCTAATTAGTGCAGTTCTTAAGCCAGGAGGTAGAACTAATTAGTGAAATGGGTGGAAGAAGCAGATGGCAGGACTTTCTCTTTCTGACCCCTGGACTTGCCTCTGCTCACAAACAATGGAGAAGACTTTGGTGTCAGTGTGCCGGAAACTAGTCCCTGACCAGGATGCTAAATGAAACATTTGGGCACATGGATCATCTTGTTGCCAAATTGGGCAAAATACGCATCAAAAACCGATCTGGCCGAATGCATCTCAGTTGAGGTTAATGGTAAGCAGACACGATCGTTTTGTTGGTTTGTTTGAGAAAGGCGGCCATTTGGATTGTCGCTTTGGCAACGAGCGTGTATCACTTCGCTGACAAAACAACCCTTTGTTCCCAATGCGTGCCCACGGGATCAAAGTGGAAAAATGGGATATTTATACGGCGGAATAATGAAGAGAATGCTTGGGATGTCACCCTGACGGCCGGGTCCGAGGTGGGCAGACGGAATTCGGCTCTGAAAAAGGGCATATTTGGGGCATGGCGGGGTCCTGGTACGGTCACGGCTCCGGGGGTCAACCCCGACAATGGGGAACCGAACCGTCACCTAGCAACTCTGCGTTCCAGACACGTGTGCCTCCCATCAGCCTCAGGGGCGCAGGGAAAGACCGCTGTCCAGGGTCATTCGGGGTCACCGCTCAGAGCTGTTGCTCCGTCCATGGTTCCCGCTGAGAGAAGGGCCCTGTCATTCGGTGGGGGTGCTCTGGGACGTTCGGTGTGCGAGAACTCGACGATTTCGGGTACGCTCTCCCCTCCCCGGATCGCTGTAATTGCTTCGGGGAATTCCTGGAGTCAAGGAACCTGGCAGCCTCAAAGTGCTGTTTTTTGGGGGTTTTTTTGTCATCGCCTAGCACTGCTGTTGCTTAGCGCTGGTTTGTTCTGAGGTGCAGTAATTGAATTGCGGTGGATTCCCCCCACCCACGCCCCCCCTCCCACCTCACCGCCTTCATGTGGATTAACGTGCGGGGGCACGGGGTGTCGAGAAGGACAGTGGGCGTTCAGAAACTTTTTAATTAAGAAATCCCGTTGGGCTAAGGTAATGACCAGAAACGGCAAATTCCAAAAAGCATTTGGTGGCCCTGGGTGTTGTTTGGACAGGTAAATTAATGGCTTCCGGTTCATGCTTTGTTTCATAACTTAATCACTTTCTGCGAGTTCAAAACCCCCCTTCCTGTTTTAGGCACGCCGTCAGTGTCATCCTCCGCAAAACAAACTGCCTTTCCAGAGCTTATAATTGCAGGGTTCTGATCTGCGGTAGAGTTAATTAGTAATCCCAAATTATAGCGTTTTTTAATTGTATTGTTATTAGTTTGACAGGTAATTTTGCATACTTGTACAGCAGTTCTATTAACAAACCGTGGTAATGCTGGCAAATATGTCTGATAGATAATCATTTTGAGCTCTCTATTTGAGTGCCTGATTGTGTGTGCTGCTGTCTGTGAGATATACTACATGCTGAGACCAGAGGCTCCCCTCTTCAGCCTAAATTGGCTCGTTCTGCACTGGGCTATAGATAAAAGAAAGAGAAATTTGGAGGGGCCACTGTGTACAGGCACTTTGGAGACTCGCTCGCCCCCACCAGGGGTGCGTCCTCTCCTCCGCTCCTCCATATTTCCAGAGAGGAGGGAAGGACAGGAGGTGTGGCGCCAGGATGGGAAGATTAAGGTGCTGTCCACCAGGGGGCAGCACCGGCCCTACAGACCGGTATGGCCACAGCTGTGATTGATTGTAATCACCATAGCTGTGGCCCATTACCTCATTATTGGGCTATGGTTTTTGGGCCTGGGAGAGGAGCGATCCTTGGGCTGTTTGTTTGTTTGTTTGTTTGTTTGTTTGTTTGTTTGTTGGTTGGTTGGTTGGTCGTCCGTTCATTTGTTCAATACTAAGCCTACAAAGTATCTGGTGGGCTTTAGATTCAGTGAGGCTCTCTTTCTTAGCCCTTCTTTGACTCTCTATCGCCCCCTTATGGTTGCTGTCATAACAGCCCCACACAAACACAGGTGCTCATGTGCTACAGCCTGGGGAGGGGGGTACTTGACAAAGAAGTGAGTCAGTGTTGAGTAAAACCTGGAACAGCTGTTTTTTACTTCAGCCCATGTTCCAGATTTGGGAGGGTTCCAGCTCAAATTCTGGTTCTGGCCAGTTTATCTCTCCCTGGTTTCTCAGTCAACAGCTTTAATGCTCCGGTTGGATGTACGTACATCGGGTTTGGTGGCTTGCTGAAGGGTGCAACAGCAGTCTCCTACCTGGGGAATCGAACGTGTCAACTTATATCAGCATGCTCTGTGCAATCGCCGACACGCCAGCGACACAAAATGCCCGCCGCCCACACCAGCCAGCTCTGTCACCCATGTCCCACTCCAGGCAGCGTGACCAAATCCGGGCGGCTTTAATCCTGTCCAAAAGGTCCTACCGAGCGTGTCCTGGTCACAGTGGATTTCGCGATGCAGTAAATTGTACAGTCGAGTGTATTTATGGGCGGTCGTGCTAGCTCAGATTAGCCCTAAATGCAGCGCCAGCACTTAGGCTTAGCTCCCTCTGTCTGCACACTCAGAGAAATAAAGATACGAAAAAGTGCCTAAAATTTACAATTTCTCATTGCTGGGGTGGTACAGAAAAGTTCACTCTGTACCCAAAGATAACATTACTGTACTTTCAGGGTTCATTTGTGAAATTTGATCTTTGAAGAAACAAAATGTACCTCCGCTGTCTGGAGGTGTACTTGCTTGCCTTGCCATATCACCTTGGGTTTGGGGGGGTGTGAGGGATTTGCTGGCAGATTTTCTGCTGGTTTGCCAGTCTGTGACTAACTTTGAGTCTCCGCTGGGTTGCCAGATTGAGTGAACACCTGCATTCAAACAGACATCACAAATGGCTCTTTCTGTGATGTAATCGTCTGTGTCATGGGGGTGGGGCCTGGGG
The DNA here is from genome assembly GCF_963514075.1 of Conger conger. Taxonomy (NCBI): domain Eukaryota; kingdom Metazoa; phylum Chordata; class Actinopteri; order Anguilliformes; family Congridae; genus Conger; species Conger conger. Next base: position 8,037,156 of record NC_083761.1, read on the forward strand.
GTGGAAGATTATTTTCACACATGAGTGATTAGGTCATTCTTGTGTGAAAATAACCCAGCAAATTACGCCATCGTATTATCAGCGGACTGCGTCAAAGGTTTTCCTCGGAGAACCAATTGTAGATTCACTCCACGTTGTTTGCTAAGATTGACCTCACCTTGACCTATTGATTGATCTGTGATATTGTAGGGGTAGTAGAGGGCTCCAGGTGGGAAGGTATTTGTAAATCTCAAGCCTTATTATAATATCCATGAACAACTATTCCTTGGACTACCAAACCAATGACACTGCAACAAATGTTTTTTTGGGGGTTTTTTCTTATTTTATTTTTCCTCAAGTAGTATTTCCTTGTTTTAAGTTACTTTTCCTTATCAAGTGAAACTGTCTTACTCTATTGGGAAATCTTGAAATTAAGTAAGTTTCAGCTTGACTTTTATAAGATTTATTTTCGGTTTTGCAGCGGATAACCCTGATAACCCTGCACACCAGGGATCATCAAATCACGGTCCTCGGCCCGTACTGCTGGTTTTCAACCCTCCCTTTACCAGGGAGCCAGGCGTGAAGACAGTCTGGGCAATCGGTGGCATAAACTGCTAAGTTAATTACCTGGGAGGAGAGAAAACCAGAGCCGGATTTGAATTCCAGAGCCAGATTTCGTGATCCCTGCTGTACACTGTAACTGTAGAATGGCAGTTATTTTTGAGTGAAGTGTTGGAAGTGAAGTGACCTGTGAGTGTGTGCTCTGGGCTGCAATGTGTGTTTGTTTCGGCGAGGATGTACTGTATGGATAACCCTGTGACTCTCTCTCTCTCTCTCTCTCTCTCACAGCTGTGCACGAGTTCCCCACAGACCTCTTCACGCACAAGGAGCGAACGGAGGGAGCGGTGGCCCTGCACGTGCTCTGTGTGAGTCCCTCCTCCCCCTGCCTTTCTCTCGCTTTCTCTCTCTCTCCTTCTCTTCCTTTTCTCTCTACATTTCCCTCTGTATCCTCTCTCTGCAAGTGTCTCTGTCTCTCCATCTGTCTCTCTCACTCCCTCGGTCTTACATCCATTCTGGCAGAGTACATTCCACACTTAGAGTGTATGCAATGAAATTAATATATACACTTGTTGTCAAGTTAACTGTTGACTCAAATTAACGCTGGACATTGGACTGCAAATATACGGAGGACAATACGGTTACCCTTCTATAAACTCAAGTTGGCACAAAGAATTTTAGTTGGGTGATGAGATGTCCTCTATTATACGGAACAGTCCTCCATCTTGACCCTTTGTCCCAGACTCTGCAATGGCAGGCGGTGGTCCCGCGTGTTAAATTAAACCACAACATGACACACATAATCAGCCCAAAACATCGCCTCTGCTTTCTCTTGATTTGTTTCCCGAGTCGCCCTGCTGTTTGGGTCCACTCTCCATAAATTCTGTGGGCCTGCATTTCAATTATGTGGCAAAAGCTAGGCAGTCACGTGATCCTGGCTTCTGGCAGACAGTAGTGGAGTTCAGGCTACTCGGCTTGGCTGCTTAGGAGCCCCCTAGTGGCTGAGATGGTAAAGACACCCAGGTGAGCCCTGTCGCTAAGACACCGCTTGTTCATCGGTGCAGTGGTCAGCACCGTTTCCTCGCAAGGAGGAGGTCTGGGTCCCAGCCGGACCGGATCCCCTCTTCCTCTCTGCATGGAGTTCAAATGTTCTCCCCATGCTTCCTCCAGGTACTCTTCCACAAAGGCAGGTAGCCCAAGGTCTACAGATGGAAAAATTTCCCTCCTGGCTGACTGGCTAACTCTGGTGCATGGAGAAATTAATATTGTGTGTAAAATAAAATGTATTAAATGAAAAAGCATTTGGGTAGAGTGGGCATAAATCGACCAGGTTGCTGCTATTTTAGATTCTCCCATCGCTCTACAGCTTCACAGACACCCAACAGGCTACTTGTTTATGAGAGGCAGGTGATAGGTCCCTACCTGTAGCACTGTGTGGTCTGGCTGCAGGGTGTAAAATAGCCACCGCATCCATTTCATCTGCGGTGCTGCAGGCACTTACCAACAGGGGGCACTATGGTAATGCGCAAATGGTAAGATAGTTGGGGGGCTGGATGGCTCATCCTGTTAAGGGACTGTTCCAGTGCATGGATGCCAGTGCCAACTGTGTTTGGGAGCTCCACATAACTGACTCTAGTGTCCCCCAGAGTGGGGTGGTTTCAGTTGGCTAGGGCGATGTCTCATCGCACTCTCCCTGCTGGTCGATGGTGCACTCTCCCTGCTGGTCGATGGTGCACTCTCCCTGCTGGTTGATGGTGCACTCTCCCTGCTGGTCGATGGTGAACTCTCCCTGCTGTTCGATGGTGTGCTCTCCCTGCTGGTCGATGGTGAACTCTCCCTGCTGTTCGATGGTGCGTTCTCCCTGCTGGTCGATGGTGAACTCTCCCTGCTGGTCGATGGTGCGCTCTCCCTGCTGTTCGATGGTGCGTTCTCCCTGCTGGTCGATGGTGAACTCTCCCTGCTGGTCAATGGTGAACTCTCCCTGCTGGTCGATGGTGCACTCTCCCTGCTGGTCGATGGTGCGCTCTCCCTGCTGGTCGATGGTGCGTTCTCCCTGCTGGTCAATGGTGCAGTCAGGGTTTTCCTGTTAAGCCGCACAGGAAGGGTCTTCCTCTGACTCATGTTGGTGCGAGTTGTGAGTCGGACCGGCATGTGAAAAGAATGGCGTCTGCAAACCGACGGCAGAGGTTTGCCTTCATCTGCACCTGTAGTCTTCCTCTGACTCACGAGGTGTGAGTCCAACTGCCGTGTGAAAATCGAGGTTTGCCACGAGCGCTGCAGCAAGAGCAGGGGCGTCTGGCCCTTCCAAATCAGGAGAAAAGGCTTTAAAGAAAAATGTTCAAAAGAAGAAGAAGAAAGATGTGTAATTTGCATGCAAATACACATTGTCACTTTTCCCAGGGAAAGTAACCCAGCGCCGTGCCTCAGGTGCCCCATCTCAAACCCCGACGCGTGGGCTTCAAATCCCAACTGAAGCTCAGGGAACAGGAGCGGGAAGCTCCGCTGTACAGAGGAGGAGGTGACACACCGCGTACGCCTCTTTCAGCCTGCATTCAGCCATCATTCAGCCAGCATTCAGCCTGCATTCAGCCAGCATTCAGCCAGCATTCAGCCATAATTCAGCCAGCATTCAGCCTGCATTCAGCCAGCATTCAGCCTGCATTCAGCCAGCATTCAGCCATCATTCAGCCAGCATTCAGCCTGCATTCAGCCCTCATTCAGCCTGCATTCAGGCAGCATTCAGCCTGCATTCAGCCTGCATTCAGCCAGCATTCAGCCATCATTCAGCCAGCATTCAGCCTGCATTCAGCCCTCATTCAGCCTGCAATCAGCCAGCATTCAGCTAGCTTTATATACAAGAGCAGTCTCACTCTAATTGCCTATAGAGGACATAAGCAATCGGCAAAATTAGCTTTCCAACCCGGGTGTGCTAAGATGTAAAGCTGTGTTTGCACTTAATCTTCTGAGTCACGTAGAAGTGCACTTAATCAGCTAAGATAACGGAAGACTGCAGAATATGGTCTTTGGTCTCTCAGGAGCCATATACATATCCTACTGTGCTCTGGCTGCACTATAAGGGTACTCAATCAAAAAATTATATCAAAATAATAATCGAATAATATTTCTGAAAATATTTTCAATGTAGCATGTGTTTGTAATCCAAGACACTTGTGTTATGTCAAAAACATTTTAAATACTTGTGCTTTTTTTCCTGCTGCGTCTGATGAGGTTAAACTGATACAGCAGAAATGCTGATTAATAGCACAGATTTAGCATGCTAATGAGCATTCGCCTGGGTTTGTAATCAAGAACCTTATTTGTCTGCTAGCTGGCGCTGAACAGTAGAACCATGATATGGGCTACAGATATACAGGACTGAGGCTATCATATTACGCAATGTTAGTTGCATTATAATATACCTTCTGTAACCCAGACTCAGTCACATCAACTGTCCTTAGTGATCATGGGTGTTTAGTCAACCTAGCCTGTATAATTAAAGGTTTATAACAACATCCTTGGACTTTGATTGATAACACACGCAATTTCAAGAGCGAAGAAAAAAAAGCATTCCCATTTTGTTGTGAGTTAAAGTTAATTCTTCTCACATCGAGACCAATGTCTCAGATGGTATAATTTTTTATGTAC